>NC_136977.1:20239050-20434050 GCF_032717465.1 Coenobita brevimanus
TGAATATTACACTAGTTTATTACACTAGTTTTTAATATTTTCACTTTGTAGCTTGGAACTGTTCATTACATTAGGTTTAACATTTTATATTCCATGGTTGTTCACTTTGCATTTCATCATGCAAAAATGCAAAGTTAATTTGCATCTAACTGAACAGTTGGATGAAGTTCAAATTTTTATATGAAACTTTTTCTGATGAATCCTATTAGTAACATTTTACAGAAATGATGGAGACTACTGTCAGTAATGAATATTATATCAGTTCAAATCTTATATTCTCCTGTTATGGGCTAGTGGTATGATAATCACATTACAAAGCATCTTGAACACTGCAACAACAGTTTAAGAAAAATGTGATAGTAGAGTATTAACCAAGCTTTCAAAGTTGACCAAAGTAAATATTATGGTATTAATGTAACTTTTTATGTAATTGATACTAATATTAAGACCAAAAGCATTCATCATTACAGTTGTTGTTGTTGTATCCCCCTTCCTATCTTAATAATGAAATTGCATCAATTTCTACACTATTATAGACTCATGTTCTAGCCTGACTGTTGTGGAAATGTCCATTGCAGAAAACAATAAAGAAGCTCTTGCAAGAGTCAAGGAGTGCCCAGCTGGCATCACTGTACAACATGGTTAATTTGTTTTAAGTATTATATAAGACAAAAATTTTGTTGTATGTCACTATTAGGTACATTTATGATTTGTCATTTGAGAGTACTCATTATACACTTTGTATCACAAGTGCTTAATAAGCTGATTGATTCAGCAGATGTTATGGACACTTGACTTGTTCTTGATTAAAAAGAACAAAGATGTGTATTTTCACTCATTTAGAATACCAGTACTGTACACTAAAATTAGCCATTGCATGTTGTGTGCAATGATATGATCAACAAATATACTTTGTCTCCTTTTCCTTCCTCATGCTTTAATATGCAGAAAACATACTACACATGCAACTATGACAGTTACATTATTCATGCATCATACTTCATGTTGTACCATCCATATACAGGGTAACTTTATTCCAGCTAATATAAAAGACTTCGCCCACTGCTTCATGTGGTGTCATATAGGTAAAGTGTACAATTTTAAAAGTGCTTTGTAAGCATCATGAACATTATTTTGGGGCATGGTTTTAATGTGTTATTCATGCTGTTACACAGCCACCATGAGGAGATGCATTCACATAAGATATAATACCTTAACCCCTTGAATCCAGTGATGCTCTTTAACAATTTATCAATTTATTCTTGCTACTGCAAAGCAGTTTTTTTTTTTTTTTTTTCCCAGGTTGGAAGAGATGTCTTGCCATATGGGGAATAATAAAGGCTGCATGTAACCCCCTCAGTTAGAAAAAATAAATTAATAAATAAATGTCTTCAAACTGAATAAAACATGGAAATAGCAAAAATTAAATGAAAAACATATAGTTGGATTAAAGAAGTTGTAAAGAAGTTACTTGGAATTTTGTTTTCTGCATAATCAATAATTTGCCATAATTATTTTGTACAGCTATTCCCTGGCTACAGTGCAGATAACCTCAGTCAAAGTATCTTAATGGAGAATCCATTTGGTCAGAATAAATCACCTTATTTCATAATTTTTAAGTAATGAAGAATCTGCCTAGACCAGTTGAAATGTCTTTGATAATTTGGCATTTTCCAACAGCATCTTGTAATGCCACAGATATCTGTTGATCAGCAGTACAGCTAGCTCTTATTGCAATGTCTTTGATAATTTGGCATTTTCCAACAGCATCTTGTAATGCCACAGATATCTGTTGATCAGCTATGTCTCAGTATTTCAGTTAGGGAGAGAGGTGACAATAATATATAATAAATAGTTTATATTATATATATTTATATAGCTGTTGTCTGCAGTTACGATCAGTGAATAAATAGTATGCTCCTAGTTTTGTTACAGATAAATACAATCTGTTTGCACTATTTGCAAAATACTGTATGTTTCATGATGATATATGTTTCTGCTTTACAGATGCAGTGTAAAGTTGTGACTATTTACTGTTCTGTCTTCAGTAATGACAATACACTTGAACTTGTCCAGGTAAAAATGTCTAAAATCACCCTTTACCATCAAAACTTCCAAAGTACCTCATAGTTAACTGACTAGTGACATGCAGTAGGTGAGATGTGCATGGCATTCATCTTACCTGTGCTCTGGTTTTACTTATCAAAACGGAAGATATAAATTGAGAACAAGTACAGGCATACCCTGATTTAACAAATGTAATTGGTTATGTAAAAAACCCATCGCTGGGCGAAGTATTGTATCTCAGGGTAGATTTCACATGTACAGAATAGGGATGCATTTTTGAGCCTTGGGTTTCCTCCCAGCCTATTCCTAAACCCACTCAATTGAGTACAAAAACAAGTTTCAAGCTAATCTAAACACCCAAATTGCTTTAAAACAAGCTAAGCAGAGCCTGAAAGCAGTTTATAACTCGCCTAAACCCAAAAATAAAATATGAAAATCATTGAAAATAAGTCTGGAAAAAACTAAGTTAATTGTACCCCAAAATGACAATGTTCACCCCCTATTACTGAAACACATTAATCTAAGTTGAAAAACAGTTTATAAATCAACCTAAACACAAAATTTAAGTCTAAAATTTCATATAAATTGGTAAAAAAAAAAAAAATCATAATATCAGGTTTTGGCCATTGTTCGGCAGGATAGGGTGGTATTTCTACCCCCATTGCTGTTGTGGGGTATTGTATCTCGGGGTCTGCCTGTATATGTACTGTAGCTATTTTTTATTTACCAGTTTAAACAGTGTTGAAAGGATTTACTTACAAAAAAGGTTCCCTAGCTGTAGTTCCCTTATTACCATTAGCATTATACAGGTAACTCGCACGGAACACGTGGGTTTCGTTCCTACGGTGCCGTGTTAGGTGCGAAATCGCGTATATTTAAACTACTCCTTATTTTGCTCCCTAGACCCCCCAAATGTGTTGTTTTGCTGTTATCTGTCACTGGTAATCACTAGAAAGCACTTTAAGTGGTTAGAAGGTTTATTTAATGTTATAGCCCACAAATACAGTACTCCAGAAGAAAACTTCAACACACAAATAATGTATGTAAACACAAGGAAACATTCCAACGCCGATCATAGGTAATCTTATAAATCAGGTTAACTGGTACCAGTGCTTTAACATACAAGTACATACCAGAACTGTACATATTTAACTTAGAAATGCAGTACTGTGATATCGAATGATTTCAGTACTGTTAGGAATGGCTGGAAAAAAAAAATGTTATGAATACATTTTCACCTTTTTGATATATGTTTATGGTAGTTTCGAGTTATTTTTTACGTTCTCGTTGTGCCCATGCTTGGAAAAGGGAGCGAAAGAGTTGAATTTTCAGTCCTAAATGAGAAAACTGCACGTCCTCCAAGGCTAGACTCTGCCACGGGAGAATAAAGTGGAGGGTCAGTCCCATTAGCAATAAGGAAGTTGTGTCACAACTTCCAGCTCCCACACCACGAGAATGGCTAAAAATAGAATCGTAATGCAGTTTCAGAACCAACACTAAGTCTAATTATTACGAATACAGATACAAAGCAGAAATAAATACGTTTACAGACGGGGAAAACGTACTTCTTCCGTCATAACATGTTCATCTTTATCATTTTACGTTCATCTTTATCATTTTACCTTGTTATTTTCGCAATATATATTGCTGTCTCGTAAACAGGGTGGTTGTTTGTGTTTTGCAAGGGAGGAAAAAGATTGTATTTTCTGTCTGGGTCGAGATAATGGGTGTAACTATGTGTGGTTAGGCATGGCCACGAGCGAAAAAATCGTACATCCACTCGTCACGATAGCAGGTGGTGAACTGACAGATGATACATGAGAGGGTGAAGTCAAGGTCAGTCTCATGTCCCAGATTTTCGTTCACTTCCCGAAAATTTTCACAATTTTCTACACGTTGCATTGCATCAAGTGATCCAAACCATTACAGCAAACCTGAGCAAATAGGTAAAGATACCAAGACAAAAATGTATTTTTCTCTTATTATAAGTCTTTAACGAACAAACAAAAAAGGCAATATTCCGACGCTGATCATGGGTAACCATATAAATCAGGTTAACTGGTTACAAGGCTTTATTTAATGCTTTAATTGCTTACAAGTACATACCAGAACAGTAAATATTTAACTTACAAATACAGTTTGTACTGTAGAAAAGCAGTACAGTAAGAGTTTAACGAACAAACAAAAAAGGCAATATTCCGACGCCGATCATGGGCAATCATATAATTCGGGTTAACTGGTTACAAGGCTTTATTTAATGATTTAACTTTATTTAAGTGCTTACAAGTACAGTACATATGAGAACAGTAAATATTTAACTTACAAATACTGTACAGTACTGTGGAAAAAACGAACAAATAAAAAAGGCAATATTCTGACGCCTATCAGGTAAACTGGTTATAAGACTTTATTTCTTGCTTTAACGTTATTTAATAGTACTTTAAGTTGCACATAAACTTACCAGAACAGTACAGTACTGTAAATATTTAACTTACAAATACTGTGCTACTGTACTCGGGAATGTCTCACTCACTGAATAATTTCCCGCCTAGATCGTCACGTAATCAAAACAAACCGCGCGCTGCGGTGACGTTCGAGGATTTGATCTTTCAAAGGGCTCTCCTGCGTTAATATGTAGTTTTCATAATGGTTTTTTAATCTTACGTTGTCTTATATGTATCCCAGCCCTTACCGTGTATAATTGCGAGCGCGTTCCGTGAGATCGTGTTCCGTGCGAGTTACCTGTAATGTTGTTTTCCGTTAAATTGTATCCTGACTGTTTTCCATTTCAGATTAACCCTTTTGTGTTTATGGGTGCAGTGGAAATTTCACCCACTCGTCACCATTCGACGCAGGCTGTGTCTGTGCACATTTCACCCGCTCGTTACTCTTCGACACCAGTTGTCTCAAACGAAATGGACCCTGTTTTTTTTTTTTCGCTATAGAATGATTTTGCATCCATTTCTGGATGAAAACAAAGCGCTACATGCGTCCCTGTGTATCCGTCCGCCGCACTCAACCCACGCATATATATATATATATATATATATATATATATATATATATATATATATATAGATGGATAGATAGATAGATAGGTAGGTAGGAAGGTAGATATATATATATATATATATAAAATTTTCTTTTGTCTTATTTTATATAAAGTAATCAAACATGTATTTATACTAAAAGAAAATATAAATATTAACATAAGACAATTTCCTTACGCATTCTGTAAAATCAGCCCTAATTGTCTATCTATCTATATGCATTCTGTAAAATCAGCCCTAATTGTCTATCTGTCTATCTATTGCCAGATGCCATAATCCCGTCAGGGGTGGCCATTAGACTTTGAGTTATTTGTTTTACGGGGAGGGGCACCAGCCCATTTGTTGACACGTAGGGAGCACGTATAATTTGGTTATATGGTTACCACCCAGTGTTGTAAATGGTTTTTTGGCTTACAGGAAACCATTTGGTTTGTTACTCTATGTAAAGCCACCTGTAAAGGAAAGAAAAGCAATAAGAAGTGACAGGAAAGGTGGGAGAAATAGGAAGAGAGGAGGGCAGGCACAGAAAAAGAATGATAAAGGCTAAGGAAGAAGTAGGCAGCACCACATCAAGTGAGTGGATGATGGTCACCACCACCTACACCTACAGTAATTCTTTATACACCAAATTGTAGCCAAGTAAAATCCCCATAACTTTTTCTCTGTAACATTTACCATAAAAATTATATTTCTAAGAGAAAGACAAGTATAGGTAAAAACATCATATATTAAGGCATAATTTATATTCAGCTAATCTTTTTTGCAACACCAGAAGCAATACATTTATTCAGGATTATGTGGCAAGAAAAATCAAGAAGATAAAAGCAAAAGAAAAGGCAGGGGAAAAAATCGTTTAGCAACATTTAGGCCATGCACTACAGCAGTCACACAGTGAAGCACGAGCGTAAGATAATTTCCTTTTGCGTTCCATAAAATTAGCCCTAATTGCCCTACAGTAATTCTTTGTACACCATAATGTAGCCAAATAAATTCACTGTAAATTTTTCTCAGTAACATGTTCCATAAAAATAATTAAAAAAAAATATATATATATATATATATATATATGATAAATTAAGGCATAATTTACATTTGGCTGATCTTTTTTACGGCAGCATAAGCAAGTACATTTGTTCAGGTTACGATGAAAAAAATTATACGATTATCAAAGCATAAATAAGGGTGTGAGGATAAATTGTTCATGAACTGTTAAGTCTGCAGGAATAGCGCAGTAATGGAGGGTCTCAGTGTGTGGCCTTGGGGGCCGAGGCCTGCATCCCAAGTACTTGCTTGTGGTGGGAGGCAGCTTGCTTAGAATGGTAACGAGAGGGTTAATACAGCAGTTTGTATTCCATATTGGTAGGTGGCGGTACACACCATCCACTCGCTCAATGTAGTGCTGCTCGCGGGTGACTGCCCTGTCCTTTCTTCCTTGTTTCCTTCCATCCTCTTCCATCTTTCTTTCCTTCGTTCCTTGCTCTTCCTTATGCCAATAGTTGACTCTACACTCCCTCTTTTGTCTATTTTTTCATTCATTCTTTCATCTTCTGCCTATGAATGACTCTACACTGAGTGACAAGCCAAATGGTTTCCTGTACACCAGGAAACCATTTACTACGGATGGTAGTCTTATTACCAAATTGTAGCACTGGGTGGTTTAGTGGGTAATTAAGGCTCTCCAATTGGATTGAGCCTGTGAAGGTTTATATCCAAGGGATGATTGGGGTTTATTGCCCATGTAATGCCATTCAGGGATGAGTGAGGCAGATTACTCTCAAATGTCAGGACCAACTTGCCCAGCCCTGGGCTCCTATGCTCCTCACTGGGCAGCACAGGATTAGATGATGATGATGTATTCCATATGTGTGCACTTCATAAGTTTCCACATGTGTACCCTGCATGACCCCCAAGGTTTAAAACTGGAGATGTTCAGCTGTATTATTCATCACATTTGGTAGCTTTCAGGCATTTTTCACTATTAGATGTTAATTTGATTGTGTTGTTGCAGCTGACTGCAATAATGGAGAATAAAAGAGCTTAAAACTGCTACTGAATACTGAACTTTCTTTGTATTTAACTTTTCATCCCAGTAGATCAGATTATTACCTTTTTTTCACTAATGATGATGATGATGACAGCGACAATAACTAATGTTGTACAGTAATGGTAAGCAGTACTTTTCATCACTTCTATCCTAATGGTATATATGGCCAGGGGTGATCTTTCATACTCATTACAAACTAAACATTACTGTATAATAATGTTTGTAATTACCAGGCTTGAAATGCTCAAAGTAAAGTATCAGGATCCCATTTGTCATCATTTAGTGTGCTTCTGTAGTAATGCACTGATCCTACTTAATATATGTAATACAGTTTACAGTATTCCACTAGCCCAAAATGGATAGATTAAATTTTAATACTCCAGGGATTGTTTGTGTGTGCTTGAGTGTGTACTGGATTTATGTCAAACTTTGTGAGGTGGCTACAGCATTGTATTAATACACACAAAAATTAAAGAATTGGGCACAGCATGTCATGCTGAATTGGGCATAGATTTCATAAAACATATGCAGCTTTACAACACTGGTTTTAAGTTTTCCTTCACATCATCAATGTGAGGATGTACTTTTGATTTTTTTTGCTGCTGCTACTACCAGATTGTTTTATTCAGCTTTGGAGAGACTTGAGGTTTTCCTTATATATAACATTTGGAGGTAGCAAGAATAAAGTAGGAAATATGTCCTCAGACTGAAGGGGTTAAGGTAACTAATGTAATTCTGTTCTCTCATGCATATTGTCTTTATGGTACTGCAGTTATATGGGGCATAAGGTTCCAGCAAATACCATATAACCAAACATCATTGAAGGTGTTATTAATTTGTCATAATTATGCAAGACATTTCCTTAGAGTCCCTTTCAGCTCTAAGAAACAGCAGTATACTGAAAGAGCTTAAAGATCAGAATTAATACAGTTATGTGGTGCATATGACATTGACTTTATAATGACTGGTATGGCAGTGAGGACGCCGAATTTCAGGATAAAGATAAAAGTATATTCATATAATGATCAGTTGATGGTGTTATGTTTGCAGATCAAAAGTGTTACTAGTGGTTTCTCAGTATGGTGTATCTCATTGATATAATACTATGCATATAATACTTTCTTTTGTCCTTTCTTCATTTACCCTTTCTGTCCTCATACCTGAAATCTATATGCATGAGAGAGAGAGAGAGAGAGAGAGAGAGAGAGAGAGAGAGAGACTATCAGAGTATATACAGGTATTGTACAGCAAAAATTGTTTGAAAAAAACAAAAACAATAATGAGTCTTGTTTACTTATTTCCTTTTCCAAATGGATATTAAAATTGCCGAAGAAGATTACTATATAAACCTTTTATTTCAGTAATAAGTTGCAAGCACTGTTTTGTTTAGGGTTATTATTATTATTTTTTTTTTTTCAGTACTGCTGCATTTACTGATATAAAACTTTGTCACATCCACCAATTAGTGGAAGCTTCAGTGTGAGTGCATTTAAGTACTGTACCTGGGTAGTGTGATGAGCAAGGGTGGAAGTTTGGAGAGTGAAGTGCTTGAAAGGGTACAACAAGGAAGAAAGGGTGCTGGTTTCCTGAAAGAAGTGATAAGAAACAGGGAAGTGAGCAAGGAAGTGAAAAAGTTACTACATGACAGTATTGTGATACCAACTCTAATTTATGAAAGTGAACCTTGGACCTTCTTGGAGGGACAGAAGTCAAGAGTGAAAGCAGTGGAAATGAGTTATTTGAGAGGAGCATGTGGAGTCATATGAAGAGAGAGCCTGACAAATGAGGATGTGAGGGAGCATTGTGGTGTGGATGTAGATGTGATAGGAAGCATTAGGAGAAACACTTTGAGGTGGTTTGGCCATGTGGAGAGGATGGAGAGAGAGAGACTGATGAGGAGAGTGTTGTGTGAGTGAGGTAGAGGGGGGGAGAGGGAGGGGGAGGCCAAGGATGAGATGGAGGGATGGATTGGAGAGGTGTATGAAAGAGCTGGGAGCAGGGCAGTGAAATGGCGGGGGACAGGGCGATGTCGAAGCAATTTGTTTGTGGCCACCCCTTATGGGATTAAGGCATCTGGCAGTCGATAGATAGATATATTCAAGTATGTGATATTTGTCAAGATATTATTGTACCCAGATACCACTAGGAATAAACTAATTTATACTCTAGTGCATGCTAATTGTTTGGAATACAAATTGGCATTTCTTCATTACATATTTTACAGTATGCTAGACTTTTAAATATGCACAACCTGTTAAAAAATGTTTATTTCCATATTTTAACTTGCATACTAACTATATGAAATTACCTTTACACATAGGAATACTCCTCTATTTTGTTTTAGTGAGACTGTCAAGTGTGGCATCCATCTCCCCTTTACTTTATTCTTGATCACCATTATAGACCTTTTCAAAGAGCCCACTATTCTGATAAGAAGAGGAAAGAAACTGTTTCCTCTTAATGCGTGGTCTACCCACCTCATTCCAAATTACCTCCACTATATTTATTCATTCCTACTACATCACTCTTCTGTTCACTCCTTCATTCCATACTAATATCTTCTTACTGTAGCCAGTGGGTTTTGAATTACTGTGTAATATGAATCAGGGCTGGATAATGATCTTATATCTATTACATCTGGAAGCACTGTCAATTAGTTTCGTGTGGTTAGGCTGTTTGCTTATGCCCAAGCCAGTACATGTACTGTATTCTTAACCCATGCAAGTCAGCCATGGATGCCAAACCATGTAGATAAATATTGTATTTCATATGAAGTGTTGGCATCACACACTTCCATGGTCACTACATCTTGAAGGCAGTAGCATCATCAAAATGATCATCGTCATGACCTGTTTACATTTTTTCTGACTGCAGTATATGGTTTATGACAAGAAAGTCAGTCACTTGTATTTAATACAGTAGTGCAAATACTAGTTCCCTAGAAGCGGTTTTCTTGGTATGCAGTTAAATCATAATTTACTCTTTGTATAATACTTGGTGATGCAAGTGTATTGGCAAATTATGAAGTGAGAGTCTTTTTCCGATGCTGAATTTATACTACTGTTGTATTATGAGTCACAGAAGTATCGGTGTACAATATGCGTGAAACGTTTGGGACCACAGAACAAAGGTCATTTATATATAAGTGTCTGACCTACCACACTTTTGTAGCCCTGATGTCGGGAGGTGTCATAATTTATATCGCCAACAGGCAATATCCTCTTGCAAGCATATAGCAAATGTATATAAACAGACATTGTTCATACACAGTGAGACACTGGTAAGCATCAGCAATTGTTTGAATGTTTTCAGTAGGCATCGGACCCCCTGTACTCCTTTACTTTTGTGGCCCATAGTACATCAATAATGTAATACTGTTCAGACACATGTCCCCAATGTAGTGTTATTGGAATGAACTGTTCTTGAATGTTTAAAGATATATTCATAGTTCACATTGTACACCATTAGTAATCCCATCAGTAATTTCATTTTTGTCTATTTATTTATTTATTTATTTATTTTTGTCTTGATTCTCCAAGGGTATTTTACTCAGTGTAGGAAGAACTTTTCAAACCAGAGGGGCTAGATTTAGCCTTCAATAATCCCTTTACTATGATAGGTTCATCCTGGGCTGAATTACTGTATCTAGTGGTAGCAAGCATATATTTGAAAAGATATAATTGTACTGAAGGAGTTAAGTACTGTACTGGTAGTGAATTTGTGAAAAAAAGGAATTACTGTGATTGGTTGACTTATGTTTAAATTTGTAGTTTTATTGACATGGATTGGGTTGCTGTTTTTTTTTTTTTTTTTTTTTTTTTTTTTTTAACTGCTACCTCTAAATGAAAGGTTGAGGCTGTACAGTATAGCAACCAAATGATATCACATGAAGCAGTTTCATAGTAACAATCATAAAGTTGCCCATCATATTATATCTATGTGCTTTAGAACATAAATGAATTTACACAAACAGTTTTCTTAAAACATTTCAACACACCTTGTTACTGCTGCTCATTCATCATCCACAAATTAGTATCTTTGCATCATGAGTTTTGGCAATAATTTCTGCAAACTGTATTTGTGCCTTTCCTTTGTATTTAAATAATCTTACTTAATTATATAAAATTAATATTTTTATCCCTAAAAATTATCAGTTTAGTTTGTTACTATGTACTCCTGTAATCTGCTATGATCACCTTAAACACTGTGCCATAAGTCCAGCCTTCATGATGCAATGGTAATTTGCTAATGACTGTACTTGTTCCATTTAGTTATACCTTCAGTCTTGCCATGTTTTGTTTACCCTTCCTATTCTCTTTCAAAATTCAGTATGGTAGCAGTAATTAATGTGACTGCTGATGTGTTATTGTGTCCACATTAGGTGAAAAGGCTAAGTTATTTTTCTCAAGCTGACACATTATAGTTTTTTCAGCTGAGGGAATTTCTAGTAATCAGAAGGTTCAAAACTCTCAGTTAACCTTTGGAATGCATGAATTGTCCTCACTCGAATGCAGTTTAAATAAAAGACCGAAGTGCAACCATGGCAGCGAAAGGGTTAACATCATGTAATTGTCGTAACTGATGTTTCATTCATTCATTGCCAGACGCCATGTATCCCAAACGGGGTGGCCAAGGGCTTCGAGTTAATTGTTGGTAACCTAATATTTTCTGGTAACTAGTTGAGAAGTTCACTGTGTTTGATAATACTGTCTGAAGGCAATTTAAAATAATATATGCAGTCATATTAAGTACTATTACTGCTGTAGGTGGGATTCAGTGGTTTATTCCACATGAGCCTGTCTGTTTCCTTTCTCTTTCTCTCCCTTCTTTCTTTGATGTAAACTTTATCCATTTAAGTACTACCCTTCCCTAGCCCATGTAACATCTTTCCTCTCTTCCTGATGTCCCATTATCCCTGATGCATGTCAACTCACATACGTCATTTTGTTGCAACAATTTGTAAATAATAAAAATTTTTATCATGATGAAAGATCTCACTTCTCCTTATTCATGATGATAGCCTTATATCAGTACCACATTATATTGCTAAGTGTTGGAGGCATTGAAACTTTGGTATTTCTGACTGAGTATAATACACCTGAGACAAAGAGAAGCAACTGTGACTTCAGTTTGGGAGCAAAGCCTCCCCATTGATCCCTGAGTCATGTGACAAGGACCTCAATCGACCTGGCAGGGCACCATCTTCCACAAGGGGGCAGTTGCTCCCAGTGCTATTTTTTACACAATGTACAATGATTCTCCATCAGTCATTTCCTTCCTCCTCACACTTGCCACAGAAACTGAGAGCAGTCTTCAGCCCCAAACATGATGCATTTGCTCAGTTTGCTCCGTACCCATCACAGAGACAAAACAAACACGTAGATCTGTTCAATGCCATTCTTGAAGATAATGGATCCACAGTACATGCACTACAGTTGCAAATACCAGACAACACAACTGCACATGACTATGTGACAGGTGTAACACCTCCACTAACATTCCTCCTGTCACACCAAACACAATTCCCCCTGCCCTCCTCAACTTCCCTCCTCATACAGCCACTGCCACCACAACTTAGCCCTTATACACAAACACTACACCTACAACACAGACCCACACTAGATGGACACCACTGTCAACATACAACATATTATTACAGCTCATTATTGGTGACTAAAATGCTGAATAGTCTTACCGAGGGCAGCCAACACCCCCAGACGGAGCCTATGGAGGGGCGAATAGAGCGCGATTTGACTCCGGGCGACAGGGACATAAGTCCACCAGGGCCGCGTGCCCCTATGACCCAGAACTTGCCTGCCCCCACCATAGCATGCAAAAGAGATTACCTTCCGGGAGAGCCGACTACTGACAGGATCGGGGTGGAGCTATTACTCTAGCTCCAGTCAACACCCCTGAGACGGCCGGCAGCCGCTCAACCCTCCTAGAGGAAACGGCCTGCAGCTGCTTTGGAGGAAATCATGAGATGGCCAGTAGCCGCTTGACCCTCCTACAGGAGAGGTGGTAGCCACTCCCTCCTTCATCAGGAGACGGCCGGTAGCCGCTCCGAAGGTGTCCTACAAGAGATGGCCGGTAGCCACTCAACCCTCCTACAGGAGACAGCCAGTAGCCACTCTGGAGGTAATCAGGAGACAGCCAGTAGCCACTCCGAAGGTGTCCTAAAAGAGATGGCTGGTAGCCACTCGACTCTCCTAGAGGAGACGGCCAGTAGTCGCTCCAGAGGTAATCAGGAGACGGCCAGTAGCCGCTCCTGCCTTCGTCAGGAGACTGCCGGTAGCCGCTCCCGCCTTCGTCAGGAGACTGCCGGTAGCCGCTCCCACCTTTGTTAGGAGACGGCTGGTAGCCGCCCCGAAGGTGCTCTCGAGTCGGCCTGTAGCTGCTCCCCTACACAGGCCATGGCCAGTAGACGGGCCTTTGCGACGGCTGGTAGCCGTGCCCCTAGAAGGCTGTGGCCAGTAGCCGGGCCCTACGAGAGGAGATGGCCACTAGCTGCTCCTCCGTCAGGTGCTGACTCCCCTCCATGAGACTACTGCCCAGAGGGAGGCCCCAGCCAGGTGGACTACTGGAGAGGCCCCGTGACCACCCCCAGGCTCTTCTCACTACAGCCGGTCCCTGAGAGGCCTCGCCTGATGGACCCCGATGGAGGCTGATGCCGCAGCCCACTCCTGACAGCGTTCCCGACCACCGGAGACCACAGCCTGCAGGACCTCCAGACCTACCCCAGGACCCTCGGGCGGGACATCCCCACACCCCAACACCAGAGACCCTCGTCCTCCATCAGGTGCCTGAGTGAACGATTCAGGCAGCTGTTCAGCCCCAGCCCTAAGGGCCAGACTCCAGCCCCATGCCCTGAGAGCGCAGGGCCCTTCACCACCCACAGCCCCGGACGAGAGATCTTGTCGCAAATAGTATCCTGCATGATAGCCTACTCATACCCACAATCTAGACCCAAGTTTTATAATTGCCCAGAATAATTACTCTTCTGACATATATCCATTCCACTTGTAGAATTTAGCAATACACGTGTAAGGTCGTTGCCTTGAGTTTTTGTGTCCTGCCTCTCTCTTATTTGTCTAAGCTCCGGTCTAGAAAGAGAACCTAGCTACACACTAGACGTTAGAGGGACGGGAAGCCAACCCTAAAACACCTAGCATTAGAGTGACTTCTTCACTGAAACATCTCAAACTGAACAATTTCTATTTACAATGTACAAGAAACAAATCTCGCATGCACACATAAGACTCCACACATCAGACACTACATAAACATTTGCACAGAGGAAATGGCCATGGATGAGACCTCATCACTTATATTCACAAACTGATCCTCTAAAAGGACACAGGACAACCAACAAAATCACTGCCAACATGACACCACATTATAAAAAGTCACTCAGTGTCAACT
Organism: Coenobita brevimanus; assembly: GCF_032717465.1. Lineage (NCBI taxonomy): Eukaryota > Metazoa > Arthropoda > Malacostraca > Decapoda > Coenobitidae > Coenobita > Coenobita brevimanus. The sequence goes on from NC_136977.1 coordinate 20,253,634, forward strand.
CTGGCCACAAACAAGGAATATCTTTTTGTTGTTTATGTACTTTGTATACTTTTACAATAAACCTTTTAATCAGTCAATTTGCCAGCCATTATTAACATCTGCATTCCCTGACACATTCGTTATCATACCATGCGACACAACTCTCATCTCCTTTAAAATGCACGCTCAACTGTATGCGTAGGGGAGGGAACGGCCACTGTATGTGTTGGAGAGGGAACAGCCATTGTACGTCCACCTCCTCCTCTTACGGGAGTAGCACCGCAGTAACGGCCACTGTACATACCAGGGAGGGAATGGCCACTGTATGTCCCTCAGCTACTGCCCCTTGGGCAGGCAGACCCGTGGCGACAGCCACTGTACGTGCCGGGGAGGGAACGGCCACTGAACATCCCTCATCTGCCTCTTCCTCCTTTGGGAGCAGCCCCGCGGTGACGGCCACTGTACGCGCCTGGGAAGGAATGGCCACTGTACATCCTGCTGCTGCTGCCCCAAGGGGCTGTGGAGCCGCGACTACGGCCACCATACGCATCGGGGAAGGGACGGCCACTGTATGCCCTTCGTCCACATTCCCGAGGGTTCTCCCAGAGGAGAAGGTCCCTTGCGCAGCCCACTCTCCACCCCTCGGCTGCGTGGGATGCCCTTCTGTCTCTCCCTCCATGTGTGGTTCCCCGGAGGCACTGCCGTTCCAGGAGTGGTGGCGAAGTCCTGTCACTGAAGGTGGGGCTCACACCCTCCAGCCTGTTCCTGGATGACGCCGGATCCTGACGGATGCCCCGCGATCGAGGTGCCACAGCCAACCCCTGATGGTGTCCCCACCTAGAGGTGACCGCAGTCCCAAGCCTCCCAGGGCCAGCCCCCGGACCCCAGGGTGGGACCGCTCTGGCCCCACTCACCGTCAACCCTCTGCCAGGAGCAAGAAGTGGCAGGCCCAACTCCTGACACTGTTTGGCCCCAGTTCCAAGGGCCCCTCACCAGGTGGAGGCCCAGGCAGGAATGGGCCTCCCTGCACCCCAGAACAGACACACGCCCAGACCGCGATGCCCCCGAGAGCTGTCCCGTGCCTTCTGCAGGAGGGCTCCCCAGTAGGGCTCCCTCCAATCCCTGGGTGCCACCTCAGTTAAGCCTAGACCTCAGCAGTCCAGTGATGACGCCTGAAGACCCCAGTGTCGTGCTAGAGACTTAATAGTGACAGTGACCCTATGTGGTATAGAAACAGTGAGACAGAAACACCACCCATAAAGTGTCTCTACCCCAGTTTATCCAGAGCGCTGTGTTAATGTCTAACCTCCCTAGAACCAGAGTAATATACTAGTGTGTGGCCAAGAGACCAACATACCACGTAGAGTCCTAAGAGACCGAGTATGTGACCAGTGTCACCATATCTATGTGATATTTTCATGTTCTTACCTAATTGTTCTTACCTAATTGTATCTTTACAGGAATGAGTCAAGCTCGTACTGTCCCGTGTCTTAAACCATATTTATCGTACATATCCTTAAATTTGTGAATTGTTTTGGCACACACTATTTCATTCGGTAGTGCATTCCATTGATCAATTGCTCTGTTTGGGAAACTGAATTTCCTTACGTCTTTATCACCTCTCTTCTTATGCAGTTTTTTGCAGTGTCCTCTTGCTGATGCTTCTCCATATGTTAAGTAATCATTTATGTCTATTTTCTCCTTCCCTGATATGCACTTATATAGCATTATCATGTCACCTCTTTTCCTTCTCTCCTGTAGTGTTGGTAGATTCAGTTTATTTAGTCTTTCTTCGTAGCTTAGGTCCCTTAAGGTATCCATCTTGTAGCGGTCAATCTTGTCTATATGCTTTTTGAGATGAGGACTCCAGACTACTGCTGCATATTCCAGGGTTGGTCTAATGAATGATGTTATTATCCTTCTTAGCATGTCTTCATTTATGTATGTGAATGCTATTCTCATATTTGCAAGCAGTGTATACATGTTCCGTACCTTCTCGCTGATGTGGTCAGCCGGAGATAGTCTGTTATTGATAATCACACCTAGGTCTTTCTCTCTTTCTGATGTGTATAGGGTTTTATTTCCTAACTTATAATCCCAATCAGGTCTTTTTCCACTTTTACCAAACTTGATTACATGACACTTGTCCACATTGAATTCCATTTGCCATGTACTTCTCCATTCATGAAGTTTATTTAATTCTTCTTGTAGCTCTTTACAAGAGTCTGTGTTAGTAATTCTCCTTTGTATTTTTGCATCATCTGCAAACATATTTAGATAGCTCTCATTTCCAGTGTTACTGTTTATATCATTTATATACACTAAAAACATGATTGGTGCCCGCACTGAACCCTGTAGTAGTACTCCACTAGTCACTTCTTTCCATGATGAGTAGTTTCCTCTTAGTACTGTCCTCATTTCTCTTTTTATGAGAAAGTCTTGCATCCAACAAAACAGTTTGCCTCGAATTCCTCCTTGATGGTACAATTTCCATAAAAGTCTTTGGTGTGGTACTGTGTCAAAAGCTTTCTTGAAATCTAAATAGATACTGTCCACCCATCCTTCCCTTTCCTGTATTGTGTTTGTTACTCTGTCATAGTAGCTCAACAGATTAGTAACACATGATTTTCCTTTTCTGAAACCAAACTGTCTTTCTGTTATCATACTGTATTCTTCTAGATGATTTACCCACGCTTTTCTTATAAGCTTTTCTAATACCTTGCTTACAACACTGGTCAGTGATACTGGTCGGTAGTTGAGTGGATTTTGTCTATTTCCTTTCTTGAATAAGGGGACAATATTTGCTTTTTTCCAAATATCAGGTAGTTTACCTTGACTCAAGGATTTCTTGAAAATTAAAAATAATGGTTTACTGAACTCCTTTGCACATTCTCGTAATACCCAACATGAAATTTCATCAGGACCACTTGCTTTTCCTCTGTCTAATCTACTTAACTCCTCCTGTATTACTTTTTCTGCTATTTGTATATCTGGTAGTATGTGTGGACATGCGTGTTCCACATAGTCCCTCTAAAAATTTTTTTCTTCTGTAAAAACTAATTGGAAATTCTTATTTAGTGCTTCACAAATATCTTTCTCTTGTGTATAAGTGATTCCCTCGTCCGTAATGAATTGTATTATATCTTTTACTTTAGTTTTGCTTCTGATATAGCTGTAAAATAGCTTTGGTTGATCGCTACTTTTATTTATTATATCCTCCTCAAACTGTGTTTGGGCTTCCCTCCTTATTCTTGTATAGTCGTTTCTTGCCTGTTTGTAATTATTATACGCCCTTTCACTATTGTGTCTTCTGTATCTATTCCACAACAAATCTCTTCTTTCTTTTGATTTTTTACATTCTGTATTGAACCATTTCTGTATTTTCTTATCTGCTTCTTTGTGCAGTGGGATGTACTTCTGGACTCCTATTTCATAAAATTCACAGAATTTTTTATATACAGCATTTAAATCTTGTCCTCTAAGCTCATTTTCCAAATCAACTTCTAAGAAATACTTCTTTAGGTCTTGATAATTTCCCTTTTTATAGTTTAGGCTCTTTTTGTAACTGTCATTGCTGTTTACTATGTCATATGCTATCCTGAAGTTATAATTTAGTACTGCATGATCGCTTTTGCCGAGTGGAGGGTGATATATTAAACTGTCAATATAATTTTCTTGCCTAGTAAATATTAGATCTAGCACTGAAGGTACATCAAGTCCTCTTTTTCTGGTGGTTTCCCCTCACATGTTGCGTTAGGAAAAACTTTTGTACGAGATCCAGGAGCTTTTGGTCCCAACAGCTTTCTTGGCTAATTATATCTAGAGTATTCCAATTTATATTTGTATTGAAACCCCCAGTTAGTATAATTCTTTCCGATTTCTCTTCCATTTTATGTAGTAATGATCTTATACTCTGAATTGTACTCTCTGCCAGGTCCTCATATTCGTCTCTTTCCCATGTGTTTGATCTGGGTGGCATGTACAAATTGGCTACGATTACTTTACCTTCAGATGTGTTGATCTTTACTGCAATCAGTTCTACTTGTGATGGTATATTTAGTTTTATTTCCTTGACTTTTAGATTTTTCTTAGTTAGTATTATAATTCATCCTTTTTTTAAATTTCTGTCTCTTCTCCATATATTGTATTCCTCTAAGTTTAGTATGTCATTGGATATCCTTGGTGTTAATTTTGTTTCAGTTAGGCATATTATTTGTGGTTCATTTTCTCTGACATAATCATTCATCTCTAGTAATTTAGATACCATTCCATCCACATTTGAGTACATCAACTTTATCATCTTGTTTATATACTTGTCATGACATGGTTCTACTACCTTCCTCCTTTTTCTTCCATCCTGTTTGTGTACCACTTTCGTACCTGCAATCCTATTACTTTGTAAAAAAAAATTCTTCTCCTCTTCTGATCTTCCCTCATTTTTTGTTTTTGCTTCCTCCCTTTTCTCTTTCAGTATTTCCAGTTCCTCTTGTGTTAGGCATCTTTTTATCCATACATTTTTGAACTCCTCTTTTTCCATAAGATTCTTTGCATTTTTTAGTATCTCTTCCACAGTGTTTACACTCTGGAAAGTCACCTTTAGAGGTCTTGTCTTGCTTTTCTCTTATTTCCCTGACCTTTTGTGTTCCTCTATGTCTTTACTACAGATTTCCTCTGATACTTCTTTCGGTAAGCTCATTACATTTGCCATCTCCTTTTTGTCTCTTGTGATCTTGTTTTTTACTTCTTCCTCTTCTATACCAGTGATTACTATAGATTTGTTTCTCTCTACTGAATCTCTGACTAACTTTGGATTGTTTTGGATTATTCTTTTCACTTCCTTTTTAATGCTTTTTTCCTCCACCCTTGTTTCTAAGTCTTTCTTTACTTTCACCATTTCAGCATACGTGGTTTCTACATCATTTTTGTAGCTTTGCACAGCTTCATTCACCTGTGTTATCTTCTCCTCAATATCACTGCTCTGGTCCATAAGACTGTTTGCTTGCCTAATTGTCTTTGTGTCATTTTTGAACTCTTCCATAATTCTCTCGTGATTGACTACTGTACTTGCCATTTCACTCACTTTCTTCCTAAGCATACTCAATTCCACTGTTAGTTCACTGATGGTTGTGTCTTTCTTATTGGCCTCCCTTCCTAGTTTTTCTATCTCTTCCTTTTGCAAGTGCATTTGCTTCTTTATTTCATCAATTTCATTTTTGAAAGCCATTTCTAGTTTGCGTACACGTTCAACCAGTCTATTGTGAGTCTACACTTCAACCAGTTCTTGGTAGAAATCATCATTTTGCTTTTTACTTTTATCCCTTTTCTTTTCCAAATTTGTTTTACTGAAGTATGTATCCATTTTGCAATACTAAAAGAACAGAGTATGTACTTACAGAGTATGTACACTTTCCCCGTGTTGCTGTAGTCTAATCAAACCCAGCTGACTCAGCGCATTTTCTCCTCGTGGTTCTTTTTTCTGTTTGAACAAGTCTTGTTTAAACTTTTTTTTTTTTCCTTTTAATAATGAAAAATCATTTAGTCTAACCTGGTACAGAGCTTGACTCATACAAAGATACTAATTTAGGTAATGCCACTGGCCGTGTTGGTTCGGTATGGAGCGCCGATATCGGACGTCTACCTCTGATGACTCCCTCTGTGTGTGTAGTAACTCAGGTGTATGCACAGTGCCCATGTGATATTGTACTAATATTGACTGACCTGTCACTATACCCCATCCACATTCAGTGTACCACTGTATGTATATTGTAAGGAAGTTAGACTTAGGCAATATATGTGGTAAGATGTCTTGCCGAGTTTTTATGCCCTGTTCCTTTGTAAGTGTTCTATTTCCGGTCTAGAAAGAGGACCTCGCTCAGTCGCTGGTGTCTTTAGAACAAGAAGTCGGTCTAAAAACATCCAGCACAACACTGGTGGCAAGCGGTGGTTCTGGATCCGATTAGAACACGGAAGAACAAATAGGGAAATCTAGCACAATGGCAGCCAAATCACATATCCAACAGCCCAAATTCAACCCCGAACAATACAACATCGATGTGTACTTAGATATGGTTAAACCCATTTTAGACAGGGTTTGAAAAAGACAGGGAGAAAATTGCCATCACACTGCCTCACTTGGGCAAAATCGTGGCAACCACAGCAACAAAAATTGTCCCAGAACTAAAATGGGACCAATTCACACATATCGTGAAACACGCAGTTACGCCTTCCTTGGGCAGGGTTATCACTCTCTTACAACTAGACGCCCTCACATACGACGGTAGCCTTGATGACACATTCATCCAGTCACAGCGACTCGTCACCGCCGCCTATCCCGAGGCCAGCATAGCCACTCGGGATCAACATATATTCAATACCCTGCTACCCTGCTGAGGATCCTCCCGAGCACAGTCAGGGAACACTTCACAATTTATGATTCATCAGGAGACATGGACCAAGACCTGCAGCTTGTACGACGCCTCCTCGTCGCCCGCCCCACACCTCAACCAATAAATGCTGTCAGTAAGTTTCCCCAAAACAAGATGGCGCCCCAAAAGCAACGGAGGCCCCCACCACAACCCACTACGGAGCCGTCATCTATCATACCCAGGTCACGCCCTCCAAAGAGACACCCTAACCTCAGAGAAAACCCCAACTTGATATCCATAAACATGTGGGAATTTACCGCCTGCAGTCGCAGCTGCCCTCTACATGACATATGCAAGCAGCTGAAAGCTGCATGACGCAGGGCGGTCCCACAAGGGAGCCGGAAGGTGTCATCCTTGGACGACGATGCACCGGAAGACGATGCTCCACCTCTTTCTTATACAGACCCCGGGGAAGTGGAGCCTGATAAGGAAGGCAGAGTACAACAGATGGATTTTTAGGTCTGCCCCCTCACCTCCCCACGGTGGTGGGTGCCACTTCTCATAAATACAGACCCCCAGTCTATGACAAAATGAGGCTGAATGGGGTTAAGGCAAGACTATTGATTGACACGGGAGCAGCCAGATCCTGCTTCTACTCACATTTTTACTCCTGCTACAGCTCCACCTTCGGCCCCCTTCTCCCCACCTCAGCCAACCTCATAGACGCGAGGGACGGCCTCCTGCCTATCCGAGGGAAACCCGGGACCTGCGGACTGAAACCCACCAACAAGTAGCCGCAAGACACCCCTTCATCGTGTATACGACGGCTACCTGGAGTTGGATCCCCTACGGAAACTCCATGCCAACATCCACTGCCTCAAGCTCTGCCTCCAGTTTCGTCCAGCCTCCCCCCTTGATCACCCACGCAGCACATGCACACCTCCATCCCACACACCCCCCTTCCTCCCCACCCTCAACCATTCTGCATGTGCACTTCCCCTCCACCTTCACTCCCCACGTCACCCACCACTACACCTTCCCACCTCCATCCTTCTTCTTCCTCTCCTACCTCCCCTCCCTCTCCAACTTTTTCGGCCACCATTGCTTCCACCGTTACCATTCCCCCCCACCACAAGGCTTGGTTGCAGTCAAACAGGCCCAGCGGTACCTCCGTACTATTCTCACCCACCTTACCATTGGGGGCCCTTTCATCGTGTTTACTATCTCCCACATTCCTCCTCCCCTATGTCCGAGCAGTATGAATCGCCAATCTCACCGCCACACCACTCACCCTCCCTCGAGGATTAGTAGTAAGGGATATGCAGGAAGCCGAGCCTTGTGAAACACCCTCCCCCTCTCCCACCACGCTACCTACTCTACCTGACCACCTTTCCACCACAAAGCAAACAGCCTCCAACAACTCCTCCTGGACTTCCAAGACCTTTTCTCATCTGGCCCAGCAAACATCGGGCACACCACCTACCTGAGCCACGAAATCCACACCACGGGACCACCCATCTGCCAAACCTCACGATGAAAGAACCCTAAGCAACGGGCAGAGGAAGACCAGCAGGTCCAGGACATGCTCGATGCCGGCATCATTTCCCCTTCCACCAGCCCCTGGTCCTCCCCCGTTGTACTCGTTAGAAAAAAAGGATGGCATCATGCTGTTCTGTGTTGACTACCGTAAAGTCAATGATGTCATCACCAAGGACGCCACTCCCCTACCCAGAATAGACGATTCCCTCAACTCACTACATGGCTCTTCATGGTTTTCCACCCTCGACCTACAGTCAGGGTACTGGCAAGTCCCTGTCCACCCAGAAGACAAACAGAAAACAGCCTTCTCCACCAGCAACGGCAAACATTATGAATTCAACGTCCTCCCTTTCGGACTTTGCAATGCCCCAGCCACGTTTTCCCATCTAATGGAGTCAGTCCTCAGTGACCTGACCTGGGAGATCTGCCTGGTGTATCTGGACAATGTCATCGTGTTTAGCTGAACCTGGGCCGACCACCTCCGCCACCTCAAACAGGTGTTTACATGAATACGCCAGGCCGGACTAAAGCTCAAACCTTCCAAGTGCGTCCTAGCCAAAAGATCCGTCTCCTTCCTAGGACATGTGATTGGAGCTGAGGGCATCTCCCCTGATCCCTACAAATTGCACCCCATCGCTGACTTCCCTCTCCCTAAGGATGTCCACGAAATGCGCGCCTTCCTTAGACTGACGTCTTGCTACCAGCGTTTTGTCAAAGGTTTTGCCGACATTACCAAACCCTTGCACGATCTCACAAGGAAAGGCGAGGTTTGGACTGATACCTGAGTTACGGCCTTTAACACCCTAGAAAACAAACTCGTCTCAGCCCCAATTGTCGCTTTCCCCGACTACAACCTACCTTTCCGTCTATTCACCGATGTTTCCCTGGTTGCCATCGGTGCTGTACTCGCCCAGGTGCAGGACGGGCGGGAACACATCATCGCCTGCGCCAGCTGCACCCTCAACCAGCCTGAGAGAAATTACGCTGCCACTAAACATGAGTGCCTAGGCATCATTTGGGCTTTACACTACTACCGATCATATATTTCAGGTACCCATGTAGTCATCATCACTGACAATCAATCTTTCCAGTGGCTGCGACAATCCAACACCAACAGCGCACAATTAATTCGATGGAGAGACGCGCTTGAGGAGGTTGATTTTGAAATATCATACCGACCCTGGAAACTGCACACAAACGCCGACGCCCTCTCCCACCTACCCATCAACTCCATCCGCACCAACACAGACCTCATCCAAATGTGGCAGGTCAAGCAACACCCCCCCCTGGATACCGCTGCACACCTTCACCAAATTATACCAACACGGCGAATACCTGTTTAACCATGATGACCACATTGTTCTAGACCCCAATGCTGCACACGATGCCATGGTTCACCTCCACGCAAACAACAGCATCTACCTCGGCACCAAGAAATTACTACAAGTTTTTAATTATATTTATTGGACATCCAACCCCTCCACCATTGCCAAAAACATCATCCAAACATGCCGAGCCTGCTCCATGAGTAAAAACATTACATGCACGGCAGGACCTATGGGAAAAATCACCGCACACAAACCATGGCAACTGCTGTCAGTCGGGCCCCCAACACCCAAAGCAGGCTACAAATACATCATTACTTTCGTTGATGTATACTCCAAATTCCTCATCGCTTGCCCTGCAAAAGAACACAAAGCAGTGACAGTAGCTGACGCATTGGTCTGCCACGTATTCCCTTATTTTGGGATTCCCTAGGCCCTGCATTCTGATAATGCACCAGAATTCACCGGCAAGGTCTGGGATGAATTAGCCACTTTATTCAGCTACCAAATATCACACTCTTCCCCATACTGGCCCCAAGGAAATAGTGTGTGCGAGAGGTCATCGTTCTCTCCTTAACCTGGTATGGGCATGAATTATACAAACGGGCAATGACGACTGGCCAGCCTACATGAAAATCGTTCAGTAGGGCCAGAACACATGCCCTAGGGACGATGGGGTTACCCCCCATGAGCGAGTCTTCGGGGAAGCCCCGCTCCTTCTGCCCCTCCGCCAGCACCTTCGACCCCCTCCCCCGCCCTCCACCACTGACCCCCTACACCACCTCAAGAGGCGCCTCCACCACCTCCAACAGCAACAAGATTTACAACTAGACACCATCAACTCCAACCCCTACAAACCGGGAGACTCTGTCACAGTGGCCCGCCTACCGACCCCAGACAAAGTATCTCCCCGATTTGAAGGCCCCTTCACCATCATCAAAGTCCCCAACCCATATCAAGTTATCATTCAGCATCATGGGCATACACGCACGTATCGTAACCGATACGTGCGCCCCTTCCAACCCACTGACAATAACACCCTGCCAAACCGCGCGCCACAAACCTCCCGCCACGCCGCGCTGCCCTCTCCTCCTTCCAAGAATCATCCCACTGACTCATAATCCTACTCCTCACCTTCCCCCTCCACCTCACCTGCAACAACCCCCTCCCCTGCTGCACCCTTACCTGACCCACCACCAACCCCCTCTGACTCCAGAATATCACCAACCTCCCCCCCTAGCGCACCCCTCACTGCTGCCTCACCATCACCTCCTCCGCCAACCCACAACTTTCCATCACTGACCCACTCCCCTAACAACCCCACCAATAACACATCACTCCACAACAACTCCCACCCTAGCCACGTGGAAACAGCCACCTGCACCACACAGCCACAACACACACCTCCCCCCACCTCCGCTCCCCCCAACCCCACCTCCCGCCCCACCTCACCTACGAGCTCCCCACATGCAGCAACACCACCCACCACCCGCACTGACCACACTCCCTCACCTTTCCACCCCTTACCTACCGATCACGCCCACTATACATGCCACCTCTCACCACACGCACCACCAACCTCTCACACTCAAACAGGACACCCACACCACCACGTGGGCTCACAGCATCACTCCACACGCCACTACCTCACTACCATCACCACTAGATCCAGACACCTCTCACGTCCACCAACCAGGTACACCCCTATGCCCACTCCTACATCAACGACATCACCACACTCACCTCCACATGCGACATACACCCCCAATACTACCCCCATCACACTCAGCCTACATCAGGCAAGGTGGAAAATTCCACCGACCCAATACCCCAGGGGGAGCCGCCACTCCTATCCTAACCTCCCCCACAAAAGGCCGAGGATCTCACCCCTAAACAGCATACAGCTACCAGCCCCACACCGAGCACCACCACCAGATATGAGGATCCAATGGATTGTATGGCATCCTCCACACGGACCTGGACAGAGAGTACGAGGGACACACCAACTCCTTTGCAGCCTCCGCCACACTTCACACACCTCCACACTCCACATCACGTTCAGCCCTCGCCAAGAACCCAAACACATGACACAACACTGGACCACCGTCCTTCAACACATGACACCTACACACCAGACCTTCACCACAACCACATACCACCTCCAGTCACGGGGCCGTGACTTCACCATGGACGGTGGTCAAATGTGCGCTCCTGCCGCCGAACCCCCAACACTGCTATGGAGCCACAGCCCCACCCCCACCCCAAGTGGGCACCAGAGTGGGCCAGGTACGCGAGACGCTGGCGCAGAGCGAGATGGGCTCAGGTGCGCCCCGACCTTGTGTCCCTCTTCCCCTCAACCGGACCAACCATGATGTCGCAGGAATGCAAGACTACTTCTCGGCTGGACCAGCCCTCATCAGGATCAGGGTGGGACTGCTCCAGATACAGTCCCGGGCAGCACTGCAATAACAGCCACTGTATGTACCAGGGAGGGAACGGCCACTGTACGTCCCTCAGCTGCTTCCCCCTGCAGTCCCGTGACGATGGTCATTGTACACATCAGGGAAGAAATGGCCACTGTACATCCTTCTGCTGCAGCCACATCTGGAGACTGCCTCGGTGTGACGGCCACTGCACGCACACTGACAGGCAAAGGCAGGAGGAGTGGAACTGCGACGACGGCCATTGTCCGCGTCGGGGAGGGAATGGCCACTGTACGTCCCTCATCCACCTCCTCCTCCTACGGGAGTAGCAACGTGGTAACAGCCACTGTACGTATCGGGGAGGGAACGGCCACTGTACGTCCCTCAGCTACTTCCCGTTGGGCAGGCAGACCCATGGCGATGGCCACTGTATGTGCTGGGGAGGGAACGGCCACTGTACATCCCTTATCTGCCTCTTCCTCCTTCAGGAGCAGCCCCGCGGCGATGGTCACTGTATGCGCTGGGGAAGGAACGGCCACTGTACGTCCTTCTGCTGTTACCTCAAGGGGCTGTGGAACCGCAACAATGGCCACTGTATGCCCTTTGTCCACAGTCCTGAGGGTTCTCCCGGAGAAGAAGGTCCCATGCGCAGGCCACTCTCCACCCCTCGGCTGCGTGGGATGCCCTTCTGTCTCTCCCTCCAGGTGTGGTTCCCTGGAGGTGCTGCCTTTCCAGACATGGTGGCGAGGTCCTGTCGCTGAAGGTGGGGTTCACGCCCTCCAGCCTGCCCCTCGACGACGCCCTGTGGGCAAAGTCCTATAGCCAACCCCTGACAGCACCCCCACCTAGAGGCGACCGCAGTCCCAGGCCTCCCTGGGCCAGCCCCTGGACCCCAGGGTGGGACTGCTCTGGTCCCACTCACCATTAGCCCTCCGCCAGGAGCAAGAAGTGGCAGGCTCGACTCCTGACACTGTTTGGCCCCAGTTCCGAGGGCCCCTCACCAGGTGGAGGCCCGAGCAGGAAAGGGCCTCCCTGCACCCCAGAACAGACACGCGCCTGGGCCGCGATGCCCCCGAGAGCTGTCCCGTGCCTTCCGCAGGAGGGCTCCCCAGTAGGGCTCCCTCCAACCCCCGGGCGCCACCTCAGTTAAGCCCAGACCTCAGCAGCCCAATGACGACGCTTCAAGACCCCAGTGTGGTGCTAGAGACTTAAGAGTGATAGTGACCGTATGTGGTATAGAAACAGTGAGACAAACATTACCCATAAAGTGTCTCTACCCCAGTTTATCCAGAGCGCTGTGTTAATGCCTAAGCGCCCTAGAACCAGTGTAAAATACTAGTGTGTGGGCAAGAGACCAATATACCACGTAGAGTCCAAAGAGACCGAGTGTATGACCAGTGTCATCATATGTATGTGATATTCTCTTGTGTAGTAACTCTGGTGTAAGCACAGTGCCTATGTAATATATTGTACCAATATTAACTGACCTGTCACTATACCCCATCCACATTCAGTGTACCATTGTATGTATATTGTAAGGAAGTTGGACTAAGGCAATATATGTGGTAAGGTGTCTTGCCGAGTTTTTATGCCCTGTTCCTTTGTAAGTGTTCTATTTCCGGTCTAGAAAGAGGACCTCGCTCAGTCGCTGAAGTCTTTAGAACGAGAAGTCAGGGTAAAAACATCCAGCATAACATCCTTCCCCGGACAGACACCCTATTATCATTGCTGGAGTTTTTAATGGTAAAAACACTGCCTGGTATAAACACAAATGAAGCCTTGATATTGCGACACAGTTTGACATGTAGCCTCCCTTCCATATTTCACATTCCTTCCAAAATGAGAGATAGTATCTGCCGTATTTCCCACCATACAATGTGCACTTTTTCCCCAAAAAAATTCAGCTTTAATACTCACCTTCTGTATTATACCACAAGGTCATGGTTTAGGATAGGCCTTCAGGTTGAGGTGATTGGTATGAAGGCCACCAACAGTCAGAAGATAATCACTCGATGCCCTTGCTGATTAGTAATCAAGATTTTAACATGACGACCATCATCCACCCGCTTCACGTAGTGCTGCCTACTTCTTCCATCGCCATTATCATTCTTTTTCAGTATCTGCCCTCCTCTCTTCCTATTCCTTACATTTTTCCTGTCACTTTTTATGGCTCTTCTTTCCTTTTAGGTGGCTCTACACTGCGTGACGGGCCTAATGGTTTCCTATAAGCCAGGAAACCATTTACAACATTGGGTGGTAACCTTATAACCAAACCATACATATTCCCTACACATCAAGTTGGTCGACAGAGGTTTAGTGCCCCTCCCCATAAAACAAGTCAAACGGCCACCCCTTACGAGATTATGGCATCTATAGATAGACAGACAGACAGACTTAGATGAGTTTGTATTTGTAATGATAGGTGTTCTAGGGTCGGCTTCCCGTCCCTCTAACGCCTAGTGTGTAGCTGGGTTCTCTTTCTAGACCGGAGCTTAAACAAATAGGAGAGATGCAGGACACAAAAATTCAAGGCAACAACCTGACATGTGTATTACTGAAATCTACAGTGGAACGGGTAGATGTCACGAATACAGAGATACGGGACAAGGCCTAGATATGGGTTGCTAGTATCGCGCAAGGCAGAGGGGTTATGCACTATTACTGCAGGAAGTCCAAGTTTTATATATTGGTGGAATTGATGATACTATTTCACTGTGAGTAATTACTACTTTAACACTAGGGCCTGCGTATGATCTTAGTGTGGTGCGGTGTTATTATTTGGTAGCGTGTTCACTGTAGACCCGTATTTCACTGTCTTGCCGTGTTCACTGCTTCACTGTCACCTTACTTATTCCACCACTCTTTTATATTGTCACTAATGCTTTTCTCACTGACTTCCTTTATACTGTTAATGCACTGTTCTGCCTTTACTATGCCACGGACACTATACTTTCACTGTCATTCCTTTCGGGTCTGGGCGTCGTGGCGGTCAGGTACAAGGATGGCAGAGGTGACTCAGCCTCACTATTGACGGGGCTGGGTTCCGCCGCGGGCCTCTTTGTTCAGGGGCCACGAGATCACGTGTAGGGGCATCCTCTCTCGTCCGGGGCTGCTTGTGGCGAAGGGTCCCGTGCTTTCAGGGCTTGGGGTGAGAGTCTGGCCCTCGGGGCTTGGGCCAAATAGCTGCCCAAACTTCTCGCTCAGGCGCCTGACAGAGGACGAAGATCTCCTGTGTCTAGGTGTAGGGAGGTCCTGCCCGGAGGTCCTGGGGACGGTCTGGAGGTCCCGAGGGCTGTGGTCCCCAGTGTTCGGAGAAGCCGTCAGGAGGGGGCTGTGGCATCGGCCTACGTCGGGGTCCATCAGGCAAGTCCTCTCAGGATCCGGCTGCAGGGAGAAGAGCTCGGTGGTAGTTACGGGGCCTCTCCAGTACTCCTCCAGGCTGGGGGCTCCCTCTGGGTCGTAGGTCGGTAAACAGGAGTCAGCACCTGACGGAGGAGTGGCTACCGACCATCTCCTGCATCAGGCCCGGCTACTGCCCGTGGCCTTCTGGGGGCGCTGCTGCAGGCTGTTGCTAAGGCCCGGCTACTGGCCATGGCCTGGGAGAGGAAGCGGCTACAGGCCGACTCGGGCACCTTCAGAGTGGTTACAGGCCATCTCCCGATGAAGGCGGTAGCGGCTACAGGCCATCTCCTGGTTCCCTCTGGAGCGGCTGCAGGCTGTCTCCTGTAGGAAGGTCGAGCAGCTACAGGCCGTCTCTTGAGGGGCACTTTCAGAGCGGCTACCAGTCGTCTCCTGACAAAGGCGGGAATGGCTACAGGCCATCTCCTGTTTGCCTCCAGGGCGGATGCAGGCCGTCTCCTGTAGGAGGGTCGAGCGGCTACAAGCCGTCTCGTTAGGAGTACCTTCGGAGCGACTTCTGGCCATCTCGTTAGGAGTACCTTCGGAGCAACTTCTGGCCATCTCGTTAGGAGTACCTTCGGAGCGACTTCTGGCCGTCTCCTGATGAAGGCAGGAGCGGCTACAGGCCGACTCCTGTTTTCCTCCAGAGCGGCTGCAGACCGTCTCCTGTAGGAGGGTTGAGCAGCTACTGGCCATCTCAAGGGTGCTGACTGGAGCTGGAGTAACAGCTCCACCCCATGGTTGTTGGTGGTCGGCTCACCCGGAAGGTAGTCTCGTATTCTTGTTATGGTGGTGGCGGGTGAGCTCAGGGTCATAGGGGCGCACAGCCCCGGTGGACTTATTGTCTTTGTCATCTGGCATCCAGGCGCGCTGGATATGCTCCTCAGTGGGCTCCTCCGTGGCATTATACTGCATTTTACCACCGTCTGCTGGGAAAAAGGCACGTCCCTGTGACTGGAGGTAGTTAACTTTGGTGTCATAGGTGTGGTAGACTGGCTGTAGGTGTTGGGGGAAGGCGTGCCAGGCTGTGGTGGGAGAGTTTTCATCTAGCTGCTCGTCACAAGTGATGAAGAGGGTGGATGGGTCGGTGGAGGAACGAAAGAGTCGTAGGAGGTGATGGGGTCCGTGGACTCGTTTTCGTCCAAAGGGTGGCACCCATATGGCTCGGCGAATCCTCATGGCAGTAGGTGTTGTCTTCTGTGCAGGACTGTGCTGAATGCTGGAGATGGACGGCGAGTGTGGGGTTTTATGCTGGGGTAATGCAGTGCGGCATCTCTGGGGAGTGTAGGCGGCTGGGATTTGGGCCTGGTGTATCATGAGTATGAGATGATTTAGGGCAGGGGTAGGAGTGTGATTTTGCAGCGAGGTGGGTGGGGTGGGAGAGTGGGTAAAATAGGCAGGTGGGCAGGAGAGGCGGCCGGAGCATGTGATGGTTGTTTTAAGGGTGGGTGTGGGCGGCGATGTGGGTGTGCGGTGTCGGCACATGTGTGAGGTGTGCGGGGCATGTGAGGGCGGCTGTGGAGTGGTAGGAGTGTGGGCGGCACGGCGCATGGAGTTGGGTGTAGGCTTAGGGGATGGTGGTGTAGTGGGTGCGTGGGTGGCACAGGTGGAGTCAGGGACAGGGGACAGGGTAGGCAGGGTCGAGGGGTGGTGGGGAGATTTGGGGGCAGTGTTGGGTGATGGCCGGGGTGGGGGTGCGGTGGGCTGGGTGGGTGTGGGGGCGTGTGTGGGACACGCGGTGCTGGGCGTGGGGGATGGGGCGGTGGGTGGTGAGGAGGTGGGGGAGAGGCGAGGAGTTGGTGGTGTCGGTGAATTGTCAGGTGAGGTGTGAGGCAGCGTGGCGGGAGGTGAGGTGGAGGTGGCGGGGGAGGGGGAGGGAAAGAGAAAGGGCGAGAGGGAGATGTAGCAATCATAGGAGGCAGAGGGAAGTGGCACGGGGGTATTGGGTGGGGTGGGGCACAGGGCTGGGGCAGGGGAGGCAGGAGTGTGAAAAGGGCATACATGACGGTTTCTGAGAGTTCGGGAAGTGCCGTGATATTCAACTATCACCTGGTAGGGGTTAGGGATGCGGATGATGGTATGGGACCCTGTGAAGTGCAGCACAAGTTTGTTGGGGGTGGGAAGCTGCGCTATCATAACAGTGTCACCCGGCTTGTAGGGGTTGGAGGCGGTGTCGGGGCGGAGGTCCAGGTTGTTTTGGAGATGGGTTAGCCATCGTTTGAGATGGTGTAGTGGGTCCGATGTGGGGGCAGAAGTGGAGGGGTTGTAGGTGCTGCTGAAGGGGCAGGAGGAGGGGTATTTCTCCAAACGCTCATTCGTACGGTGAAATTCATCCTCTTGGGGACAGGAGTTGATGCCCCATTGCATGATTTTTACATGGGCGGGCCAGTCGTCATCTTTGATGGCTTCTATCCAGGCGCAGAGCTGATTCATCAGCATACGATGGCTTTGCTCGCATATGGCATTTCCTTGGTCCAGTAAGGGGACAAGTGTGAGATGTTATAGCCAAATATGAAAGCCAGCTCCTCCCAGATCTTACTGGTGAACTCTGGTGCGTTATCTGAGTGGATTGCTTGTGGGATACCGAAGTACGGGAATACATGCCGAGTCAGGGCATCAGCCACTGTGACAACATAGTGTTCTTTCGCTGGGCAGGCTACGACGAATTTGGAGTACATATCAACGAATGTGATTACGTACTTATAGCCTGATTTTGGGAGTAGGGGTCTCACTGTGTCGATCGCCAATAACTGCCAATGTTTATGGGCAATAATACGACCTGATAGATTGACGGTACGGGTGATGTCCTTACCGAGGGTGCACGCTCGGCAAGATTGGATAATCTTGGCAAGGGTGGAGGGATTGGGCGCCCAGTAGGTGTCGTTAAAGACCTGCAGAAGTTTTTTCGTGCCCAGGTGAATGCTGTTGTGAGTATGCAGGTGTCTGAGGGCGTCAGGGGCTAGGATGATATGCCCAGATAGGGTAAGCAGGTGGTCGCCCTGGTGATACAGTTTCTTGATGAGGTGCTGGGGAATTCAGTAGGGTCATTCCTTACAATGCCACTGCTGGAGGAGATCGGGTTCTGGCTAGGCGACATTGATGGGGAGCCAAGAGAGAGCGTCCGCATTGGTGTGGAGTTTGCCGGGGTGGTACAAGATTTCATAGTTGAACTCCAGGGTTTCACACTATTGGATGAGCTGGGCATTGTGAGTGTCAGACTGCCACAGCCACTGGAGGGACTGGTGATCAGTGATGACAGTAACTTGAGTCCCCGATAGGTACGCCCAGAAATGCTCAAGTGCCCAGATGATGCCCAGGCACTCCCTCTCGGTGGCGGCATAATTCTTTCCCACCTGATTGAGGGTATGGCTGGCGCAGGCAATGATGTGCTCATGGCCCTCTTGGACTTGTGCCAGCACAGCACCAATCGCAATTTGGGAAACATCTGCGAAGAGCCTGAATGGGAGGGCATAGTCGGGAAAGGACATGACGGTGTCAGAAACAAGCTTATCCTTAAGTTGTTGGAAGGCGGCTCGTCTCTCGTCTGTTCAGATGAACGGTTCTCCCTAATGGGTCAGGTCATGGAATGGCTTGGCAATGTGGGCGATCCCCTTAACAAAACGGCGGTAATAGGATGTCAGGCCGAGGAAGGCTCGAATCCCATGAACATCTTGTGGTGGGGGTATGTCTGCGATGGCACGGAGCTTGTCTGGGTGGGGAGATATGCCAGCCTGGGAGATGACATGTCCCAGAATGAGACGGTTCTGGCAGCCAGGACGCACTTGGAGGGCCAGAGTTTTAGGCCTGCCTGTCGGATTCTGGTGAAAACCCAGCGGAGGTGCTGCAGGTGGTCGGCACAGGTCTGGCTGAAAATGATGTCATCCAAGTAAGCGAGACAGATCTCCCATGTTAGGCCACCGAGGACGGATTCCATTAGCCTGGAGAAGGTGGCGGGGACATTACAGAGGCCGAAGGGTAAAACATTAAATTCATAATGTTTCCCATTGCTGGTTGAGAAAACGGTTTTGCCTCTGTCCTCCGGATGCACCAGGACCTGCCAATACCCTGACTGGAGGTCAAGGTGGAGAACCAGGAGGTGCCGTACAGGGAATCCAGGGAGTCGTCTATGCGCGGGAGTTGAGTAGTGTCCTTGGTGGTCACATCGTTAAGCCGACAGTAATCGATGCAGAACCGCATCGTGCCATCTTTTTTCTTCACGAGGACGACGGGGGAGGACCAGGGGCTGGTGGAGGGGGAGACGACTCTGGCTTCGATCATCTCCTGTACCTGGCGGTCTTCCTCTTCCCGCTGTTTGGGGTTCTTTCACCGGGATGGCTGTCAGATCGGTGGGCCCGTCATGTGAAGCTTGTGAGCCAGGTAGGTGGTGTGTCCAATATCGGCGGGTCCCACCACGAACAGATCCTGGAAATCCAGGAGGAGGTGGCAGAGTGTGTCCGATTGGTGAGCGGAGAGATGGTCAGGGATGGGAGGCAGATGGGTGGGGGAGCAGGAGCCGGAGGGGACGCAGGGCTCAGCTTCCTCCATCTCTCCGATTATGAGCCCTTTAGGGAGGGTGAGGGGTGAGGGGGCAAGATTGGCAATCCGGACTGCCGTGTGATGAGGGGGCAGGAAGATTGGGGGCAGGAGGCATACCGAGAGGGTTCCAGGTGGCAGGAGTGGGGAGAAGAGGACGGAGGTGCCTGAGAACCGGTTGAGGGACACCCAGGCTTCGTGGTGGGGGAGAATGGTGACAGCAGAGGAAATGGTGGCAGGGAAAGAGGGGGGGCATAGAGTCTTCCGGCCGTGGCTGTGGCATGCAGGTGCAGACGGCCTGAGTGTGAGTGGGGGAGCTGGGTGATTTCCGGAACTGGAGCTGTCTGTTGCGGCAATCAATGGTGGCTCCTAACTTCTGCAACAGTTCTAACCCCAGATATCCATCATAATTGTGGCAGGAAGAGTCAAATATGATGAACTTATGCTGTGTCGACGCTGGCTGATGGGTGTCGACACGCAGGGCCCGTGTTTCCCCACAGATCGGCAGGACGCCATCCCCCGCATCCACAAGGTGAGTACCCGTTGGGAATAGTGGGCCAAAGGTCGATTTGTGATGGGAGCAGTGGCTATACAGGCAGGATCTGGCCGCTCCCATATCAACCAGGAGTCTGGCTTTCACCTCGTTCAGCTTCATCTTGTGATAAACTGGGGTCCCACCACCATGGGAAGGTGCGGGGGCAATCCTAAAAATCCAACTGCTGGGGACCTCCTTTCTTCTTCCTCCAGCTCCTGTTCCCCGGGTTCTGTCTCCTCCGCAGGTGCAGGTTTGTCCTCTGGTTCCTCGTTCTTTAAAGAGAAAACTTTTACGTTGGCCTGGGGTGGTGGTTTTCCATCTGGCAGCTTTCAATTGGTCCCTGATATCGTGCAGTTGGCACCTGGAGCTGAAAGCAGAGAACTCCCAAGGGTTCACCAGGATGAGGTTGGGGTTCTCCCTGTAACTGGGGTGCCGGTGGGTGGGGTGCACCCCAGGCAGGCTGGGTGCTGGGGTGGGGCTGGTGTGGGGTATAGGCGGACTGGAGGAGCCGGAATATTCGTGGGAAACTTTTTTACCACGTTGATTTGCTGGGGTGCAGGGTGGGAGGTCAGGAGGCAGCGTATCGGTTGGATATCCTTATCCATGTCTCCGGTAGGGTCATGGATTTTAAAGTGCTCCTTGACCATGCTGGGAAGCACTCTCAGGAAAATATTAAAGGTGTGTTGCTCCTGGGTTTCATCATCTGCCTCCAGGTAGGCAGCGGTGACCAGGCGTCTAGCCTGGATTAGAGTATCATCCAAATTGCCATCAAAGGTTAGGCTATCCAATTGGGATAGTGCCATAACTTTACCTAGTGGTGGAGTGAAGGCTTGAATCAGCGGTGGCTGAATCGGTAGAGAGGCGGCCTGCGGTCCTAATGGACCCAGAATCGAATCCCGGCAGGGGCAGGGAACAGTTTAAGGATTTGAATTTCCTAAAAGCAGACTTTCCTGATCTACCAGATGACCCACCGACATGTCGTAAAAATACCCCCGCTAATACCAGTACACCAGTCCTATATGAGACAGCCCTAGCATGTATTCAATATGGACGATGGGTGTTAGCGCCAAAGTGGAGACACGTGGAGGTGTAGGAGGACTACTGGGCCTTGGGATGGGTCAGTGTCCCCGAGAAATAGGCCCTGAGCCTTTGTCCAGAGTTGGACACGTAAAAAAAAAAAAAAAAAAAAAAGGTGAGCCCCGGAATGATCTTGGGTGCTATATTAGTTGCCGTTTAGCCCAGTAGCGGGAGTGTGACTACAATTTTCTGTCAGTCATCCTCGAACCCAGTATCTAGCAAAGGTTTAATAATTGCCAGGTATGTGTGAACATCATACTGTTCAGGGTCGAATTTAGATAATTGCACATGCGGTTTGGTTGGATTTTCCCAGTATTTCCTGATTACCTCTCTCGTATGCCCGGGTCAAGAACCACCGCTGTCCACCAGTGTAATGTTTGGTCTTTTAGGGTCGGCTTCCCATCCCTCTAACGCCTAGTGTGTACCTGGGTTCTCTTTCTAGACCGGAGCTTAGACAAATAGGAGAGAGGCAGGACACAAAAACCCAAGGCAACAAACTTACATGTGTATTACTAAATTCTACAGTGGAACGGGTAGACGTCACGAATACAGAGATACTGGGCAATTAGGCCTAGATATGGGTTGCTAGTATCGCACAGGATACTACTCAGGTTAAGGTTGGGTAAGGTAAATAGCACTTAGGGCAGAGGGGTTATGCACTATTACTGCAGGAAGTCCAAGTTTTATATACTGGTGGAATTGATGGTACTATTTCACTGTGGGTTATTACTACTTTAACACTAGGGCCTGCGTATGATCTTAGTGTGGTGCAGCGTTATTATTTGGTAGTGTGTTCACTGTGATAGACCCGTATTTCATTGTCTTGCCGTGTTCACTGTTTCACTGTCACATTACTTATTCCACCACTCTTTTACATTGTCACTAATGCTTTTCTCACCGACTTCCTTTATCCTATTAATGGACTGTTCTGCCTTTACTTCACTATGTCACGGACACTATACTTTCAGTGTCACTCCTTTCGGGTCTGGGCATAGTGGCAGTCAGGTACAAGGACGGCGGAGGTGACTCAGCCTCACTATTGGCAGGGCTGGGTTCTGCTGGGGGCCTCTGTGTTCAGGGGCCACGGGATCACGTGTAGGGACGTCCTCTCTTGTCCGGGGCTGCTGGTGGTGAAGGGTCCCGTGCTTTCGGGGCTTGGGGCGGGAGTCTGGCCCTCGGGGCTTGGGCCGAATAGCCATTTCCTGTAGGAGGGTTGAGCAGCTGCCGGCCATCTTAGGGGTGCTGACTGGAGCTGGAGTACAGCTCCACCCCGTGGTTGTTGGTGGTCAGCTTGCCCGGAAGGTAGTCCTGTATTCATGCTATGGTGGCTGCAGGCGAGCTCCAGGTCATAGGGGCGTGAGGCCCAGGCGGACTTATGTCCTTATTGCCCAGAGTCCAGGCGCAGTGGATATGCTCCTCGGTGGGCTCCTTCTGGGGGTGTTAGTTCGCCCTCCGTGGCATTATACTGCATTTTAGTATTATTGTAATTATGTCTGGACCCCATATTATAATAATACAACTCATAGATAGATAGATCGATAGACAGATAGATAGACAGACAGAAGCACCAAGCCAGGGGATGAGATAGGAAGTGTGTCAGCGAGAATCAAGCAAAGGGAAACGGGCTAGGAACCCTTAAGTGAAGGAATGCTTGACATGCACCAGAAGCTGTACATACACACAGACATACGGTGTTCTAGAAGCTTCACAACAGGAAAGCCCACGTGACATGACCCCTGCTAAACAAGAATGTAGGAATCAGAGCTCAATAAGGGGCTAGCCATAGAACCAACAGGTAATGGAGAGTGCAAATAAAAAGAGGGGTCTGACGAGACTTAGTAAATTAAATCGCTGTGTAATACATACGTTGCTCAACTTACGACCTTTTTTGAAGATAATAAATCAAGATCAACTCTGTATTCATCTTTAACTCCTCCTGCTCTTCGATTACCAAAATAACTTTAACCAAAACTCAAGCCTTACATATTAATGTGCGCGCCCCCGCCACGGAGCCGCAGCCCTACCTCCACCCCAGGAGGGCACCATGGCAGGCCAGATAAATGTGACACTGGCCCAGAGCAAGACGGGCGCTGGGGCGCCCCGACCTTGTGTCCCTCTTCCCCGCAACCTGCCCAACCACGACGTCACAGGAATGCACCACTACTTCCCGGCCGGACCAGCCCTCGCCAGGATCGGGGTGGGACTGCTCCAGAAACAGTCCAAGGCAGCACTGCGGTAATGGCGACTGTATGTACCGGGGAGGGAATGGCTACTGTACATCCCTCAGCTGTTTCCCCCTGCAGCCCCGCGACGACGGCCACTGTACGACTCGGGATGGAATGGCCACTGTACGTCCTTCTGCTGCAGCCACATCTGAAGCCCTTCTTGGTGTGGCAGCTATTGAACGCACACCGACAGGCAAAGGCAGGAGTGGAACCACGACAATGGCCACTGTATGCGTCGGGGAGGGAACGGCCACTGTACATCCCTCATCCAGCTCCTCCTCCTATGGGAGTAGCCCTGTGGTAACGGCCACTGTCCGTACCAGGGAGGGAACAGCCACCGTATGTCCCTCGGCTACTTCCCGTTGGGCAGGCAGACCCGCGGCAATGGCCACTGTACACGCCAGGGAGGGGACGGCCACTGTACGTCCCTCGTCTGCCTCTTCCACCTTCGGGAGCAGCCCCACGGTGACGCCCACTGTATGCACCAGGGAAGGAACGGCCACTGTACATCCTTCTGCTGCTACCCCAAGGGGCTGTGGAACTGCGACCATGGCCACTGTACACGTCGGGAAAGGGACGGCCGCTGTACACCCTTCATCCACAGTCCTGAGGGTTCTCCTAGAGGGATAGGTCCCTTGTGCGGCCCACTCTATATCCCTCGGCTGCGTGGGACGCCCTTCTGTCTCTCCCTCCAGGTGTGGTTCCCCAGAAGTGCTGCCGTTCCAGGAGTGGTGGTGAGGTCCTGTCTCCAAAGGTGGGGTTCGTGCCCTACAGCCTGCCCCTGGATGATCCCGGATCCTGATGGACGCCCCGCAGGCAAGGTGCTGCAGCCAACCCTTGATGGCGCCCCTAGAGGTGACTGCAGTCCCAAGCCTCCCAGGGCTAGCCCGTGGACCCCAAGGCAGGACCGCTCTGATCCCACTCACTGTCAGCCCTCCGCCAGGAGCAAGAAGTGGCGGGCCCGACTCATGATGCTGTTCGGTCCCAGTTCCGAGGGCCCCTTACCAGGTCGAGGCCCGAACAGAAGAGGGCCTCCCTGCACCCCAGACCAGACACGCGCCCAGGCAGCGACGCCCCCAAGAGCTGTCCCGTGCCTCCTGCAGGAGGGCTTCCCAGAAGGGCTCCCTCACACTCCTGGGCACCACCTCAGTTAAACCCAGGCCTCAGCAGTCCAGTGACGATGCCCCCAGATCCCAGTGTCGTGCTAAAGACTTAACAGTGAAAGTGACTACGAGTGATATAAAACAGTGAGACAGAAACACCACCCCTAGAAGTCTCTGTTCCAGTATATCCAGAGTACTGTGTATATGTCTAAGCATCCCAGAACCAAAGAATATCCTAGAGTGTGACCAGAGAGACCGACCTACCACGTACAGTCCAAAGAGACCGAGTGTATGAACAGTGTCCCCATGGCTGTGTGATATTCTCTCGTGTATTGACT
The DNA here is from genome assembly GCF_032717465.1 of Coenobita brevimanus. Lineage (NCBI taxonomy): Eukaryota > Metazoa > Arthropoda > Malacostraca > Decapoda > Coenobitidae > Coenobita > Coenobita brevimanus. Next base: position 20,278,475 of record NC_136977.1, read on the forward strand.
CGGGCGTAAACACCGTGCCCATGTGATATGTTATGCTAGTGTTAATTAACCTGTTACTTTACCCCATTCATATTCAGTGTATCTTTGTATGTACATTGAAAGGGAATTGAACTGAGACAATAGATGTGTTAAGGTGTCCTGCCGAGTTTTTATGCCCTGTTCCTTTGTAAGTGTTCTACTTCCGGTCTAGAAAGAGGACCCTGCTCAGTCGCTGGTGTCTTTAGAATGAGAAGTCAGTCTAAAAACATCCAGCATAACATAAATTACAAGACTAAAGAGTTACATATATATAAATGGTGGCTACGAAGTTTCTACAAAAGATGCAGTATGAACCTCATCTTCAGTTCTACAGTGAATTCCTACAAAATACAAGCTACAAGCCTACGAGTCTACGAGTCTACAAGCCTACGAGCCTATGAGCCTACGAGTCTACAAGCCTACGAGCCAATGAGTCTACGAGTGTAAAGTTGAGTCTACATTATCAAGATAGAAAACAAACAATACCTCTTACAACCAACAACTCACAACCAGCTCCTGACAGTATTCTCTCCAACCCCCCCTCTGTCTTCCCAATCATCACGCTGATGTAGAGGTGAAGAGGTCACACGACGCCTTGCCAGTAGTTTAACAAAGTATTGACACAAACCGTAATACTAGGCGTTTTTGGCTCGGTTTCCCGTTCCGTAAACGCCTAGCGTATAGCGGGGCTTTCTTTCGAGACCGGGGCTTAGACAAATGAGAATGAGGCAGGACACAAAAACTCCAGGCAACAACCTTACACGTGTATTGCTTAGTGTTTTGCTGGGTGTTTTTAGTCCAACCTCTCGTCCTAAAAACGCCCTTGACTGAGTGGGGTCCTCTTTCTAGACCGGAAATAAAGCACTCACAAGGGAACAGGGCATAAAAACTCGGCAGTATACCTTAGCACATCTATTGTCTTAATTCGAACTCCTTACAATACAAAAACAAAGATGCACTAGATATAGAATTGACAGGGTGACAGAGTTGTTATTACAGGTATAATGTACCCACGAGCACAGTAATGATGTCGGGGGCAAAGTACAATCACAACAACATACATAGATATTACATGTCACTAGGGCACAATGTAGGTGTTGGAACTAAGGCACAATTGTCATTTAATATGTCCGACAGGATATACTATATGTGGGTGGAGTGACGTCCCAGGTTGGTCAGTATTACTATACACATTACATGGGCGTACTGTCTGTACCCGAGTCGCGGCACACGAGAATGTCACTTACCCGTGGCGACACTGTTTACTGGTTCTGTCTTTACGGGCTGGTGTTTGGTTAATCTCGGGGCGCCACTGATATGTCTCCCTGGTTCCGTAGGGTTTGGGTATAGGCACAGTACTTTGGTGTATCACATTCGCCTCGCTATTCATGTTCACTGACCATGGGTTTTTGCCCTTGTGTTTATATGCACTGATCGTCACTTTCTAGTATATTATTACTGTTTCACTGTCACATTCACTACTGTCACATTCACTTAGTTTCTGACACGACTTGAGAGGTGGGAGACGTCATCACTATGCCGCATATTCCTGGGGCTAGCGGAGGTGGCACCCGGGAGTGGGAGGGGACCCCTCGGGAGAGCTCTCCTGCAGGAGAGAAGGCACAGCTCTCGGGGGCATCACTGCCTGGGCCTGTTTCATAGCTGGGGTGCAGGGAGGCCCTTCCACCTGGGGGCCTCAACCTGATAGGTGGCCCTCGGGACTGGGGCCAAACAGCTTCAGGAGTTGGGCCTGCCGCCTCTTACTCCAGGCGGAGGGCCGACGGGGAGTGGGGCATGAGCAGTCCCACCTTGGGGTCTGCTGGCTGGCCCTGGGAGGCCTGGTGCTGCGGTCGCCTACAGAGCGGGGCGCTGTCAGGAACAGACTGTGGCACTTCTTCTGCGGGGCATCCGTCAGGGGCCAGCGTCGTCCAGGGGCCGGCTGCAGGGCAGGAACAGGACCTCACCACCACTCCTGGAACAGCAGCACCTCTGGGGAACCATACCTGGAGGCAGAGAACAAAGGGCGTCCCATGCAGCCAAGAGGTAGTGAGCTGGCCGCACAAGGGACCTTCCCCTCTGGGAGAACCCTCAAGACTACAGATGAAGGGCGTACAGTGGCCGCTCCTTCCCCAACATGTACAGTGGCCATTGTTGCAGTTCCACAGTCTCTAAGGGTAGCAGCAGAAGGAAGTACGGTGGCCGTTCCCTCCCCGACACGTACGATGGCCGTTGTCGCGGCTCCACCTGCCCAACGGGAAGTAGCTGAGGGGTGTATGGTGGCCGCTCCCTCCCCGGTATGTACGGTGGCTGTTACCGCGGTGCTACTCCCGCAGGAGGAGGAGGAGGTGGATGAGGGACGTATGGTGGCCGTTCCCTCCCCGACAGGTATGGTGGCAGTTGTGGTTCCACTCCTCCTGCCTTTGCCAGTCGGTGTGTGCTCAATAGCTAGCACACCGAGGCGGTCTCCAGATGTGGCTGTAGCTGAGGGGTGTACGGTGGCCGTTACCATGGCGCTATAGGGGAAAGCAACTGAGGGGTGTATGGTGGCCGCTCCCTCTCCAGTATGTATGGTGGCCATTACCGGGGTGTTACTTGGGACTGTATCTGGGGCAGTCCCACCCCGATCCTGGTGAGGGCTGCTCCGTCCGTGAGGTCGTCTCTCATTCTTGCGTTGTCGCAGTTGGTTAGGTCGAGGGGAAGTGGGACCCAAGGTAAGGGCGCCCCGGCGCCCTTCTTGCTCTGGGCCAGTCTCGCACTGACCTGGCCCACTGTGGTGTCCTCCTGGGGTGGGGGTAGGAATGCAGCTCCGCAGCGGGGTGGGGGGTAGTGGGGTGGGGGGCCCGGCAGCGGAGGTGCATATTTTACCACCGTCCGTGGTCAGAAAGTCACGGCCCCATGACTGGAGGTGGTAGGTGCTGGTGGTGGATGTCTGGTGGGCAGGTGTGATGTGTTGGAGGAGGGTGGTCCAGTGGTGTGTTGCGTGGTTCGGTTCTTGGTGTGGGTTGAGGGTGAGATGGATAGTAGAAGGTTGTGTGGTGTGGTGGAAGCTGCAGAGGAGCTGGTGGGTTCCTCGTATTCTGAGGGCTGGACAGTGTGGGGGGCACCAAACTATCCCGTGGATCCTCATCTCCGGAGGTGGTGCTTGGTGCAGGGGCGAAGGCTGAATGCTGGCTAGGGGTGAGGTCCTGGGCTTTTTATGGGGGAGGACTGGGTGGGAGGGACATCTCCCCCTGGGGAACTGGATATGGGGAAATTTCCACCATGCTTGGTGTAGGGTGAGTGTGATGGGGGTGGTGTTGGGGGTATGGGTGGTATGTGTGGGTGATGGTGGGGAAGAAGGGGAGGTAGGGGTGGGTGTAGGAGTGTATCTAGTCGTTGGGCATGAAAGGCGACCGGATCTTGTGGTAGCGGTGTTAAGGGTTGGTGTTGGGGGTGAAGCTGTGAAGGCACATGGTGGTGTGGGCATCCTGTTGTGGGTGTGGGTGGTGGTTCGTGGTGGTATGGGGTGGTGTGTGTAGTGGGCATGGTCGGTGGGTAGAGGGCGGACAGGGGTGGACGAATGAGTGGCGTGGGTGGCAGGTGGAGTTGGTGCACGTGGGGAGGTAGCAGGTGGTGTGGTGCGTGGGGTGGTGAGTGGGGGGGTGCGGGTGGCGTGTGGTGGGAGTCGTGGCGGTACGGTGGTGGTGGTTGTTTCCATTGCAGTGAAGGCGGGAGTTGGTGCTGAGTGGTGTGGTGCAGTGTTGGTGGTGGGTATAGTGGGCAGGGATTGAGAGTGGTGGTTGGGGGAGGTGGGGTGGGCGTAAGAGATGCAGGCGGAGGTAAGGTTGGTGTGGGATCAGGGTTGGAGGAAGGCAGTGGTGGGTCAGGTGAGGGTGTAGTAGGTGTGATGGTAGGTGAGTTAGAAGGAGGAGGGGTGAGAAGGAGTAGGTGTATGAATCAGGGGGGTGATTCTTGGAAGGCACTGAGGTGGATGGTGTGCAGCAGGAAGGTGTGTGGCGTGCGGTTGAGTGGAGGGTTATTGTTGGTGGGTTAGAAGGGAAGCACATGTCGGTTGCAGTACTTGCGTGTCTGTCCCTGCTGTTGGATAATGACTTGGTAAGGGTTAGGGACTTTGATAATGGTGAAGGGGCCTTTGAATCAGGGAGAGGCTTTGCTGGGGGTTGGTAGGCGTGCCACCACAACAGAATCTCCCAGTTTGTAGGGGTTGGAGGGGATTGTGTCGGGCTGTAGGTCTTGTTGCAATTGAAGGTGGTGCAGGCGCCTTTTGAGGTGGTATGGGAGGTCGGTGGTGGAGGGTAGGGGAAGGGGTTGGAGGTGTTGGCGGAGGGGCAGCAGGAGCGGGGCTTCCCCGAAGACTCGCTCATGGGGGGTTATGCCGTCGTCTCTGAGGCATGTGTTAAGGTCCCACTGCACAATTTTGACATGGGCTGGCCAGTTGTTGTTGCCTGTTTGCACGATTCGGGTTCGTACCTTGTTAAGGAGGGATCTATGCTTCTTTTGCAGACACTATTTCCCTGTGGCCAGTATGGAGAGGAATGTGAAATATGGTAACTGAATAATGTCGCGAGTTCTTCCCAGACCTTGCCCGTGAATTCCGGGGCGTTATCTGAATGTAGGGCCTGGGGGATCCCAAAGTAGGGGAAGAAGTGGCGGACTAAGGCATCTGCGACTGTCACGGCGTCATGGTCTTTAGCGGGGTAGGCGATGATGAATTTGGAATATACATCAACGAAGGTGATGATGTATTTATAACCTGCTTTAGGTGTGAGGGGTCCAACCACATCAACCGAAAGTAGCTGCCAGGGTTTTTGTGCGGAGATCTTCCCAGCTGGTCCGGGTGTACACGTGATGTCTTTGCCCAAGGAACAGGCTCGGTACGTTTGAATGACGTTTTTGGCAATGGTGGAGGCGTTCGGCATCCAATACATGTCATTGAAGACTTGCAGTAGCTTCTTTGTGCTGAGGTGGATGCCATTGTCAGTGTGAAGGTGGAGCATGGCGTCGTGTGCAGTGCTGGGATCGAGGATGATGTGGGTGTCTGGGTTGAATAGATGGTCGCCGTGTTGGTGTAGTTTGGTGAAGGTGCATGGTGGGATCCAGGTGGGGAATTGTTTGTCTTGCCACATTTGTAGGAGATCTAGTTTGGCACGAACTGCATTGATGGGGAGGCGAGAAAGGGCATCGGTGTTAGAGAGTAATTTCCCGGGTCGGTAAGATATTTTGAAATTGAATTCTTCCAGTGTCTCTCGCCATCGAATCAGTTGGGCGTTGGTGATGTTGGACTGCTGTAGCCATTAAAGCAATTGATGGTCTGTAATGATGTCTACATGGGTGCCTGAAATGTAGGAGCGGAAGTAATCCAATGCCCAAATAATTCCCAAGCACTCGCGCTTGGTGGCGGCGTAATTCCTTTCCACTTGATTGAGGGCGTGGCTGGCACAGGCGATAATATGTTCATGCCCGTCCTGCACCTGAGCAAGTACAGCCCCTATGGCAGTGAGGGAGACATCGGTGTAAAGACAAAAGGGGAGGTTGTAGTCTGGGAAAGCTACAATAGGGGCTGAGATGAATTTGGTTTTGAGGGTGTTGAACACCGCTATTCTGGTGTCTGTCCACATGAAAAGTTCGCCTTTCTTTGTTAGGTCGTGTAATGGTTTGACGATGTTGGTGAAGCCTTTGACGAAATGCCGGTAGTACGAGATCAGTTCGAGGAAGGCGCGCATTTCATGGACATCCTTAGGTAGGGGGAGGTCAGCTATGGCGTGCAGTTTGTCGGGATCGGGGGAGATGCCCTCGGCTCCAATCACGTATCCTAGGAAGGAGATAAAACTTTCTGCTAGGACGCATTTAGAGGGTTTTAGAGTAAGTCCGGCCTGGCGTATTCATATGAAGACCTGTTTGAGGCGGTGGAGGTGGTCGGCCAGGCAGATCTCCCAGGTCAGGCCACTTAGGACCGACTCCATGAGGCTGGAGAATGTGGCCGGGGCATTGCATAGTCCGGAGGGGAGGACGTTAAATTCATAGTGCTTGCCATTGGAGGTGGAGAAGACAGTTTTCTGTTTGTCCTCTGGGTGGACGGGGACTTGCCAGCACCCCAATTGCAGGTCGAGGGTGGAAAACCATGACAAGCCGTGTAGTGAGTTGAGGGAATCATCGATTCTGGGTAGGGGCATGGCGTCCTTGGTGGTGACATCATTTAGTTTACGGTAATCAACACAGAACCACATGGTGCCATCCTTTTTTCTAACCAGAACGACGGGGGAGGACCAGGGGCTGGTGGAGTTGGAAATAACGCCGGCATTGAGCATGTCCTGGACCTGCCGGTCTTCCTCTGCCCATTGTTCTTGCATCGTGAGGGTTGGCGGATGGATGGTCCTGTGGTGTGGATTTCGCGGTTGAGGTAGGTGGTGTGGCTGATGTCTGGTGGGCCGGATGAGAAGAGGTCTTGGAAGTCCAGGAGCAGTTGTCGGAGGCTGTTAGTTTGGGAAGCGGAGAGGTGAGAAGGTAGAGTAGGAAGAGTGGGGTGGGAAGATGGTGGTGTTTCACAGGGCTCGGCCTCCTCCATGTCAACTATTATTAGCCCTCGTGGAAGGGTAAGTGGTGTGGCGGTGAGGTTGGTGATTCATACCGCTCGGACATGGGGAGGAAGGAACGTGGGAGAAACTAAACACGATGAAAGGGGTCCTCGTTATAGGATGGGGGAAGAGGACGGAGGTACCGGAGGGTCTGTTTAGTTGTAACCAAGCTTCATGGTGGGGTGGAATGGTGATAGCGGAAGCGATGGTGGGAAAAAAAGTTGAAGGGGTAGGTGATATAGGTGAGGGACAGCATGGGGGGTGGAGGTGAGAAGGTGAGGTGGTGGGTGATGAGAGGGGTGTGATGCATGTGCAGAGAGGTTAAGGGTGGTGAGTGGTGGGTGGTGTATGAGGTGAGGATGTGCACCCGTTGCATGAATGGTTAGGGGGGTTTGTGGGGGGGGGTCTGGACGGAAGTGAAGGCGGCGCTTGTAGCAGTCGATGTTTGTGTGCAGCTTTTGCAGGATGTCCAGCCCCAGGTAGCCATCATATGCACTGCTGGTATAATTGAAGATGATGAAGGGATGTCTTGTGGTGACTTGCTGGTGGGTTTCAGTCCGCAGGTCCATGGTTTCCCCATGGATAGGCAGCGGGCCATCCCCTGCATCTATGAGGTTGGCTGAGGTGGAGAGAAGGGGGCCGAAGGCGGAACTGTGATGGAGGTAAAAATGTGAGTAGAGGCAGGATCTGGCTGCTCCTGTGTCCACCAGTAGCCTTGCCTTGACCCCATTCAGCCATATTTTATCGTAGACTGGGGGTCTGTACTTATGTGAAGTGGTCCCCGCCACCATGGGGAGGTGCGGGGGTGGACCTACAAATCAATCTGCTGTACGTTGCTTTCCTTGTCGGGTTCCTCGTCCCCTGGGTGTGGGTACATTATGGGTGGAGCATCGTCTTGTGGGGTGTCATCTTCCAGGGAGGACATCTTGCGGCGCCCTCGTGTGGACGCCCTGCGTCGATTTGCTTTCAGCTGCTCTCGGATGTCGTGTAGTGGGCAGCTGCGACTGCAGGCTGTAAACTCCAAGGGGTTGATAGAAATGAGATTGAAGTTTTCCCTGGGGTTAGGGCGTTTCTTCTGGGGGTGGGCCCTGGATACGGCAGGTGATGGCTCCACAGTAGGTTGTGAGAGGGGCGGCTGTGGCTTGGGTGGCGCCGCCTTGGTCATGGGGAATTTGCTTACAGCGTGGATAGGCTGGGGTGTAGGGTGGGCAGCGAGGAGGCGTTGTACTAGTTGCAGGCCACGGTCCATGTCTCCCGAGGGATCATATATAGTGAAATGTTCCCTGACTGTGCTCGGGAGGATTCTCAGCAGGATGTTGAAGGTATGTTGGTCCCGAATGGCTGTGGTTGCTTCAGTATAGGCGGCGGTGACGAGTTGCCATGCCTGGACGAAAATGTTGTCCAGGCTGCCATTGTATGTTAGGGCGTCGAGTTGTGAAAGGGCGACAACTCTGCCCAGTGAAGGCGTGACAGCCTGTTTCACAATGTGAGAATTGGTCCCATATCAATTCGGGGATGATTTTTGTGGCTACAGTAGCAATAATTTTGCCCAGGTTAGGTAGTGTGATGGCAATTTTCTCTCTGTTGCTGTCAAACCCAATGTCTAAAAGAGGTTTAACCATATCCAAGTAGACATCAGTGTCATATTGTTCAGGGTTGAACCTTGGCAATTGGACGTGAGGTTTGGCTGCCATTGTGCAATATTTCCCTTTTTGTTCCTCCGTGCTTTAATCGGATCCAGAACCACCGCTTGCCACCAGTGTTATGCTGGGTGTTTTTAGTCCGACCTCGTGTCCTAAATATGCCCGCGACTGAGCAGGGTCCTCTTTCTAGACCGGAAGTAAAGCACTCACAAAGGATTAAGGCATAAAAACAAGGCAGTATACCTTAGCACATCTATTGTCTTTATTCGAACTCCTTACAATACAAAAACAAAGATACACTGGAAATAGAATGTACAGGGTGACAGAGTTGTTATTACAGGTATAATGTGCCCATGAGCACAGTAATGATGTCAGGGGCAAAGTACAATCACATCAATCGGTACAGAGTTGCCCTGCAGTCCTGATGGACCTGGGTTCCAATCCCGCTGAGGCAGGGAACAGTTTAAGGATTTGAATTTCATAAAATCAGACTATACTGACCTACCAGAAGGCCCGCTGACATGTCGTAAAAATACCCCCGCTAATACCAATACACCAGTCCTGTATGAGACAGCCCTAGCATATATTCAGTATGGACGGTGGGTGTTAGCACCGAAGTGGTGACATGTAGAGGTGTGCGGTACGTAGGAGGACTACTGGGCCTTGAAAGCAGGCTGTGAAGCCTATGCCCAGAGTTGGTCACATAAAAAAAAAAAAAACAATGTAGGTGTTGGAGCTAAACAATTGTCATTTCATATGCTCAACAGGATACTGTATACTATATGTGGGTGGAGTGACCTGCCAGGTTGGTCAGTATTACCATACACATTACATGGGCACACTGTCTGTACCCGAATTGCGGCACACGGGAATGTCACTTACCCGCGGCGACACTGTTTACTGGTTTTGCCTTTACGGGCTGGTCTTTGGTTAATTCAGGGCGCCACTGATACGTCTCCCTGGTTCCATAGGGCTTGGGTATAGGCACAGTACTTTTTTTTTTTTTTTTTATGTATTCGACTCTGGGCATAGGCTTCACAGCCTGCTATCAAGGCCCAACAGTCCTCCTACATACCATACACCTCTTCATGTATACTACATTTGCCTCGCTATTCGTGTTCACTGACCATGGGTTTTTGCCCTTGTGTTTATCTGCACTGAGCGTCACTTTCTAGTATATTATTACTGTTTCACTGTCACATTCACTACTGTCACATTCACTTAGTTTCTGACACGACTTGAGAGGTGGGAGACGTCGTCACTAGGCCGCTTATTCCTGGGGCTAGCGGAGGTAGCGCCAGGGCGTGGGAGGGGGCCCCTCAGGAGAGCTCTCCTGCAGGAGACAATGCACAGCTCTCGGGGGCATCACTGCCTGGGCCTGTTTCGTAGCTGGGGTGCAGGGAGGCCTTCCGCCTGGGGGCCTCAACCTGATAGGTGGCCCTCGGGACTGGGGCCAAACAGCTTCAGGAGTTGGGCCTGCCGCCTCTTACTCCGGGCGGAGGGCCGACGGGGAGTGGGGCCTGAGCGATCCTACCTTGGGGTCCACTGGCTGGCCCTGGGAGGCCTGGTGCTGCGGTCACCTACAGAGCGAGGCGCCATCAGGAACAGACTGCAGCACCTCTTCTGCGGGGCATCAGTCAGGGGCTGGCGTCATCCAGGGGCCGGCTGCAGGGCAGGAACAGGACCTCGCCACCACTCCTGGAACGGCAGCACCTCCAGGGAACCACACCTGGAAGGAGAGAACAAAGGGTGTCCCATGCAGATGAAAGGTAGTGAGCCAGCCGCGCAAGGGACCTTCCCCTCTGGGAGAACCCTCGAGACTGCAGATGAAGGGCGTACAGTGGCCGCTCCTTCCCCAAGACGTACGATGGCCGTTGTTGCGGTTCCACAGTCTCTAAGGGTAGCAGCAGAAGGACATACAGTAGCTATTCCTTCCCCGGTATGTACGGTGGCCATTATCGAGGTGCTGCTCCCAAAGAAGGAAGAGGCAGATGAGGGATGTACGATGGCTGTTCCCTCCCCAACACGTACGGTGGCCGTTGTCGCGGCTCTGCCTGCCCAACGGGAAGTAGCTGATGGGCGTAAGGTGGCCACTCCCTCCCTGGTACATACGGTGGCCATTACCGCAGTGCTACTCCCGTAGGAGGAGGAGGAGGAGGTGGATGAGGGGCGTACGGTGGCCGTTCCCTCCCCGACATGTAAGGTGGCCGATGTCGTGGTTCCACTCCTCCTGCATTTCCCAGTCGGTGTGTGCTCAGTATCTAGCACATTGAGGCGGTCTCCAGATGTGGCTGTAGCTAAGGGGCGTACGGTGGCCGCTCCCTCCCCGGTACGTACGATGGCTGTTACTGTGGCGCTACAGGGGGAAGCAACTGAGGGGTGTAAGGTGGCCGTTACCGGGGTGTTGCTTGGGACTGTATCTGGAGCAGTCCCACCCCGATCCTGGTGAGGGCTGCTTCGTCCGTGAGGTTGTCTCTTATTCCTGCATTGTCGCAGTTGGTTAAGTCGAGGGGAGGAGGGACTCAAGGTAAGGGCCCCCCGGCGCCCTTCTTGCTCTGGGCCAGTCTCGCACTGACCTGGCCCACCATGGTGTCCTCTTGGGATGGGGGGTAGGAATGCGGCTCCACAGCGAGGTGGGGGGCCCGGCAGCGGAGGCGCATATTTTATTTAGTTAGACAGGGGAATCAGTAGATGTTACAAACACAAGTATACTGGGTGATTATAAACTCTTATACCTAGATAATATGGTTAGTAGTATCTCGCATGATACTGTTTGGGGTCACAGTGAAATAGCACTTGAGGCAGAACGTTCTAAATCAGGGGAAGTCCAGGGTCTCTCTGCGAGTGGAGCTGCTAAAGTTACTTCTCATTGGGGAGGGTTGTGTAAAGCACTGGGGTCTGATTATGATTATGGTAGTATGAGATAGTTTCTGATGGTAGCGTATTTACTTTGTTACCCTCTACTCGTATGTTGCTTTTGATCAATTATTAGCACTTACTCCACCGCTTTGATGTGTATATTATTACTGAATTGTTCTGTATACTGTTCACTGTGTCTATTCTTCTCTCCAACACTTTGGTACTATCACTGTCAATTCACTACTTGGCCTTGTCACTGCTCGATCACTATCATTGCACGATGATTGTCACTCCAGTTGTATCTGGCGCCAGGTGTGCGGGTGGAGGGGCGATGCAGCTCCGCTACTGACGGGGCTGAGCACCACCAGGAGACTCCATGCTCAGAGGGCACGGAATCACACGCAGGGGCGTCCGTTCTCATCCAGGGCTGTGGGTGGCGAAGGGTCCCGCGATCTCAGGGCTGGGGACAGGAGTGCGGCCCTCAGGGCTGGGGCTGAACAATTGCCTGAATCGGTCGTTCAGGTTCCTGACGGAGGATGAGGACCTCCGCTGTCAAGGTGTGGGGAGTTCCCGCCAGGAAGTTCAGGGGGCGGTCTGGGGTTCCCGAGGACTGCAGTCCCCGGGGCTGGGCGACGCCGACAGGAAGGGGCTGTGACACCAATCTGCATCAGGGTCCATCAGGTGGGTCTCCTCCAGAGCCAGTTGTAGGAAGCAGAGGCCGGGTGAGACTACAGGGCCTCTTCAATACTCCTATACGCCCAAGACTCTCTCTGTGTCAGGGGTCGGGGAACAGGCATCAATTCCAGGCGGCGGAGAGAGTACCGGCCGCCTTCTGTCGTAGGGCCCGGCTACTGGCCGTGGCTTCCTGGGGGCACGGCTACAGGCCATCGCCAAGGCCCGGCTACTGGCTGTGGCCTGAGAGGATGGGTGGCTGCCAGCAAACCCAGGGACACCTTCGGAGTGGCTACTGGCCGTCTGACGAAGGCAGGAGCAGCTACCAGCCATGTCCTGCAGGAGGCCGGGTGTTGAGCAGCTACAGGCTGTCTTAGGGAGAACACCTTCGGAGCGGCTACAGGCCATCTGACGAAGACGAGCGGCTACAGGCCATCTCCTCCTTACCCTCAGAGTGGCTACAGGCCGTCACCTTCAGGAGTGGTGAGAAGCTACAGGCCGTCTCAGGGGAAGCACCTTCAGAGTGGCTACAGGCCGTCTAGCAAAGGTGAGAGCAGCTGCAGGCCATCTCCTTCAAGAGGAGTGTTGAGCGGCTACAGGCCGTCTCCTGATGAAGGCGGGAGCGGCTACAGGCCATCTCCTGATTACCCTCAGAGTGGCTACAGGCCGTCTCCTCAGTGAGGAGCGAGCGGCTACAGGCCGTCTCAAGGAAGACACCTTCAGAGCAGCTACAGGCCGTCTCCTGATGAAGGCAGAAGCGGCTACAAGCCGTCTCCTTTGGGGTGCTGGCAGGAGCTGGATAGGCAGCTCCACCCCTTAGGTGGTTGGTGAAGGCTCACCCGGAAGGTAGTGCGGTATTCCTGCCATGGTGACGGCGGGCGAGCTCCGGGTTATAGGGGCGCACGGCCCGGGCTGACTTAGGCCGTTGTTGCACCGAGTCCCAGCGTGCTGTCGTTGTCCTCTGTGGGCTCCTTGTGGGGGTGTCTGGATGTTCTCGGGGGCACTATACTGCATTTTACAAACAATCTTCCAATTTCTACGACAATCCAATGAACTATAACCATCTACGATCAACTACAACTAACAATTCTACTAGTCGTCTCTATAATCTTCTACACGCACCTAGAAGTAGCGACATTCTTCATCCCACAACGAGTAAATCACAAGAAAAAAGGACCGAGAATTAATTGAGAAAGAAAAACAAAACAAGCAAACGAAAAGCAAGAACACAGCAACAACCACCAGACCACCGCCCTTCTCTCCATCCGCAAGAATGAAGAGGTCAATATGACGAAGCAAATACCAAGCCCATATTCACAACTCATCATACTCACCTTTCTTCACTCATTTACTCACCACAGCTACCAGAGGGTGAGAAGTCGACGTCACTGTGCGTGTTTGCTGAGACGACGCCACGTCAATTAACTCGTGTGTGACACCACCACTCACACCATTCCCACCATGGTAAAAACTAGTGAGTTACATTGTTACCTCATTTATACAATACACAGTGATAGACAAAAAACTTCTACACAAACATAGAAAACGTGCTGTATAGTTACAACTTATGTACACATACCTACTTCAGTTATCTGCATAATTTTATCACTAAATACTTGCACCAACAATAAATATTCAACACTGTATATATTCACTCATTTATTATAGCATTTTTTTTACTACCAACGAGTGTTACTGTAATGCTAGGTGTTTTTGGTTCAGCTTCCCGTTCCGTAAACGCCTAGCATACAGCGGGGCTCTCTTTCGAGACCGGGGCATAGACAAATAAAAGAGAGGCAGAACACAAAAATTCCAGGCAACAACCTTACACGTGTATTGCTTAGTTGGAAGGGGAATGAGTAGATGTTATAGGCACAAGCATACTGGACGATTATAAATTCTTATATCTAGATATGGTTAGCAGTATCTCGCAGGATACTGTTTTGGGTCACAGTGTATAGCACTTGGGGCAGAGCGTCCTTAATCAGGGAAGTCCAGGTTTTCTATGCGTGTGGAGTTGTTAAGGTTATTTCTCACTGGGGAGTGTTGCATAAGGCACTGGGGTCTGATTATAATCTTAGTATTACGAGATATTTTCTGATGGTAGCGTATTCACCTCGTTACCCTCGACTCATATTTTGCTTTTAAACTGTTACTGTCACTCACTCCACCACTTTGATATTATTATTGAATCATGTCAGAGAGGTGACTCACTATTCCGTCCCCTGGGTCACATACACTGTTCACTGTATCTATTCTTCTCTCCACCACTTTGGTATTATCGTGACATCCACTAGAGGGTTAATTCACTATTCTGCCTTTGCACTGCTTGATCACTGACCTTGCACAATTATTGTCATTCCGGTTGAATCTGGCGCCGTGGCGGTCGGGTGCATGGGCGAAGGGGCGGCACAGCTCCTCTACTGACGGGGCTGGGCACCACTGGGGGCCTCTGTACCTAGAGGCCACGGGATCACGCGCGGGGGCGTCCGTTCTCGTCCAGGGCTGTGGGTTGCAAAGGGTCATGTGCTCTCAGGGCTGGGGCCGAACAATTGCCTGAACTAGTCGTTCAGGCTCCTGATGGAGAATGAGGACCTCTGCCGTCGAGGTGTGGGGAGTTCCCGTCCAGGAGTTCTGGGGGCGGTCTGGGGTTCCTGAGGGCTGCGGTCCCCGTGGCTTGGTAGCGCCGACAGGAAGGGCTGCGGCAATGGTCTGCATCAGGGTCCATCAGATGGGTTTCCTCCAGAGCCAGTTGTAGGGAGCAGAGGCCGGATGAGACTACAGGCCCTCTCTAATACTCCTCTACACCTGAAACTCCCTCTGCGTCAGGGATCGGGGAACAGGCGTCAGTTCCAGGCGGTGGAGTGGCTACAGGCCATCTCCTGCCATAGGGCCCGTCTACTGGCCGTGGCTTCCTGGGGGTGTGGCTACAGGCCATCGCCAAGGCCTGGCTATTGGCCATGGCCTGGGAGAGTGGGTGGCTGCCAGCAAACCCAAAGGCGCCTTCGGAGCGGCTACAAGCCATCTCCTGACGAAGGTAGGAGTGGCTATAGGCCATCTCCTTCAGGAGGGGTGTTGAGTGGCTACAGGCCATCTCAGGGGGAACACCTTTGGAGCAGCTACAGGCCATCTCCTGACGAAGACGGGAGCGGCTACAGGCCGTTTCCTTGTTACCCTCAGAGTGGCTACAGGCCGTCTCCTTCAGGAAGGGTGAGTGGCTACAGGCCGTCTGACGAAGGCGGGAGTGGCTACAGGTCATCTCCTTCAGGAGGGGTGTTGAGCGGCTACAGGCCATCTCCTTCAGAAGGGGTGTTGAGCGGCTACAGGCCATCTCCTGATGAAGACGGGAGAGGCTACAGGCTGTCTCCTGACGAAGGCAGGAGTGGCTACAGGCCATCTCCCTCGGGAGGGGTGAGTGGCTACAGGCCATCTCATGGGGAACACCTTCGGAGTGGCTACAGGCCGTCTGACGAAGGCAGGAACAGCTACAGGCCGTCTCCTTCAGGAGGGGGTTCAAGCGGCTACAAGCCGTCTCAGGAAGAACACCTTAGGAGCGGCTACAGGCCGTCTCAGGAAGAACACTTTTGGAGCGGCTACAGGCCGTCTCTGGGGTGCTGGCAGGAGCTGGATAGGCAGCTCCACCCCTTAGCTGGTTGGTGAAGGCTCACCTGTAAGGTAGTCTGGTATTCCTGCTATGGCAGCGGCGGGCGAGCTCTGGGTCATAGGGGCGCGCAGCCCGGGCTGACTTGTGCCATTGTCGCTCCAAGTCCCGGCGCACTGTCGTTGCTCTCTGTGGGCTCCTTGTGGGGGTGTCTGGGTATTCTCGGGGGCATTATACTGCATTTTAGTTACCATCTATACCTACATAAAATACGTGTTTCATACATACAACTACATATTATTACCTCTGTTATGCTGGGTGTTTTTACCTCGACTTCTCGTTCTAAAGACACCAGCAACTGAACGGGGTCCTCTTTCTAGACCGGAAGTAGAACACTTACAAAGGAACAGGGCATAAAAACTTGGCAGGATACCTTAACATATCTATTGTCTTAGTTCAATTCCCTTTCAATGTACATACAAAGATACACTGAATATGGATGGGATAAAGTGACAGGTTAATTAATACTAGCATAACATATCACATGGGCACGGTGTTTACGCCTGAGTCAATACACGAGATAATATCACACGGCAGTGGGGACACTGTTTATACACTCGGTCTCTTTGGACTGTATGTAGTAGGATGGTCTCTCTGGTCACACTCTAGGATATTCTCTAGTTCTGGGATGCTTAAACATAGACACAGTACACTGGATACACTGGAACAGAGACTTTTAGTGGCAGAGTTTGTCTCCCTGCTTTATATCACTCGCAGTCACTTTGACTATCATGTCTGTAGCATGACACTGGGATCTGGGGGAGTCGTCACTGGACTGCTGAGGCCTGGGTTTAACTTAGGTGGTGCCCGGGAGTGGGAGGGAGCCCTTCTGGGAAGCCCTCCTGCAGGAGGCACGGGATAGCTCCCTGGGGGGTCGCTGCCCAGGCGTGGGTCTGGTCCAGGGTGCAGGGAGGCCTTATTCTATTCGGGCCTCAACCTAGTAAGGAGCCCTCAGGAGTGGGGCCAAACAGCATCAGGAGTCGGGCCTGCCACTTCTTACTCCTGGCGGAGGGCTGATGGTGAGTGGGGTCAGAGCGGTCCCCCCCTTGGGGTCTGCAGGCTGGCCCTGGGAGGCCTGGGACTGCGGTTGCCTCTAGGTTGGGGCGCTGTCAGGGATTGGCTGCGGCACCTCACCTGCAGGGCATCCATCTTGATCCGGCGTCATCCAGGGGCAGGATGTAGAGCGCAAACCCTACTTTTGGACCTCACCACCACTCCTGGAATGGCAGCACCTCCGGGGAACCACACCTGCAGGGAGAGAGAGAAGGGCGTCCCACGCAGCCGAGGGGTATACTGTAGAGTGGGCCGTGCAAGGGACCTTCCCCTCTGGGAGAACCCTCAGGACTGTGAATGAAGGGCGTACAGTGGCCTCCCCCGGCGTGTACAGTGACTATCGTCGTGGGTCCACAGCCCCTTGGGGTAGCAGCAGATGGATGTGCAGTGGCCATTCCTCCCCCAGCGCGTACAGTGGCCGTCGCCATGGGGCTGCTCCCGAAGGAGGAAGAGGCAGATGAGGGACGTACAGTGGCTGTTCCCTCCCCGGCGCGTACAGTGGCTGTCGCTGAGGGTCTGCCTGCCCAACAGGAAGTAGCTGAGGGACGTACAGTGGCCGTTCCCTCCCCGGTACGTATAGTGGCCGTTACCATGGGGCTACTCCCATAGGAGGAGGAGGTGGATGAGGGACGTACAGTGGCCGTTCCCTCCCCAGCATGTACAGTGGCCGTTGTTGTGGGTCCACTCCTCCTGCCTTTGCCTGTCGGCGTGCGCTCAGTAACTGCCACACCGAGGCAGGCTCCAAATGTGGCTGCAGCAGAAGGACGTACAGTGGCCGTTCCTTCCCCAACGCATAAAGAGGCCGTCATCGTGGGGCTGCAGGGGGAAACAGCTGAGGGATGTACAGTGGCCGTTCCCTCCCCAGTACGTACAGTGGTCATTACCGCGGTGCTGCCTGACACTGTTTCTGGAGCAGTCCCACCCCGATCCTGGCGAGGGCTGGTCCGGCTGGGAAATAGTGCCGCATTCCTGCGACGTCGTGGTTGGGCAGGTTGCGGGGAAGGGGGACACAAGGTCGGGGCGCCCCATCGCCCGTCTTGCTCTGGGCTGGTGTCACATTTATCTGGCCCACCGTGGTGTCCTCCTGGGGTGGGAGTAGGGCTGCAGCTCTGTAGCGGAGTGGGGGGTACGGTGGCGAGGGTGCACATATTACCACCATCCATGGTAAAGAAGTCACAGCCCCGTGACTGGAGGTGGTATGTAGTTGTGGTGGAGGTCTGGTGTGCAGGTGTGATGTGCTGGAGGAGGGCAGTCCAGTGTTGGGTTATGTGGTTTGGTTCCTGGTGGGGGTTGAATGTGATGTGGAGTGTGGAGGTTTGTGGAGTGTGGCGGAGGTTGCAGAGGAGCTGGTGCGTCCCTCGTGCTCTCAGTCCCGGTCGGTGTGGGGGATGCCAGACAATTCTTCAGATCCTCATCTCTGGAGGTGGTGCTTGGGGGCTGGGCTGGTGGCTGTATGCTGGCTAGGGGTGAGGCCCTCGGCCTTATATGGGGGAGGTTAGGGTAGGAGCAGCGGCTCCCCCTGGGGAACTGGATCGGTGGAAATTTCCACCTTGCCTGGTGTAGGGTGAGTGTGATGGGGCTATTATTGGGGATGTGTGTCGTGTGTGGGTGTGTGTGTGGTGATGTTGGTGAGGTAGGAGTGGGTGTAGGGGTGTATCTGGTTGGTGGGCGTGAGAGGCGTCCGGATCTTGTGGTGGTGGTAGTGAGGACGGGCGTGGGAGGTGAAGCTGTGAAGGCCCGTGGTGGTGTGTGCATCCTGTTTTGAGTGTGGGCGGTTGCGGGTGGTGGTGATGGATGGCATGTGTAGTAGGCGTGATTGGTGGGTAAAGGATGGGAAGGTGTGGGTACTTGGGCGGTGTGGGTGGTGGGTGGTGGTGATGCACGTGCGGAGTCTGCGGGTGGGGTGGTGCGGGAGGTTGTGATGGAGAGAATGAGGGTGGGTGGGGGGTGTTGTGGTGGTGAGGTGCGGGTGGTTGTTTCTGCGGTGGTCGTGGCGGGACTTGGCCTGGAGTGATGTGTTGCTGGTGTGTTGTTAGGGGTATGGGTTGGTGATTGGAGGTTATTGGTTGGAGGAGGTGATGGCAGGGCGTCCATATGGGGTGTGCTAAGGGGGCAGGTTGGTGATATACCGGAATCAGAGGATGTCGATGGTGGGTCATGTAAGGGTGCAGTGGGAGAGGGCGTTGTGGAAAGTGAGGTGGAGGGGGAGGGTGAGAAGGAGTAGGAGTATGAATCAGTGGGTTGATTCTCGGAAGGAGGGGTGGGTAGCGCTGCGCAGCGGGATGTGTGTGGCGCGCGGTTTGGCAGGGTGTTATTGTCAGTGGGTTGGAAGGGGCGCACGTGGCAGTTACAGTACGTGCATGTATGCCCATGATGCTGAATGATAACTTGGTAAGGGTTGGGGACTTTGACGATGATGAAAGGGCCTTCGAATCAGGGAGATATTTTGTCTGGGGTAGGTAAGCATGCCATGACGACAGAGTCTCCTGGTTTGCAGGGGTTGGAGGTGATAGTGTCTGGCTGTAAATCTTGTTGTTGTTGAAGGTGGTGGAGGCACCGCTTGAGATGGTGTAGTTAGTCAGTGGTGGAGGGCAGAGGAGGGGGTTTTACACAGGAAAGCAAACAGCAACAGACCTTATGGTCCTTTCGAGGCTGCTTGTTAGAGAAAACTATGACTACAAGATCTAACTCTACATGTTGAAGGATAAGGATAGGAAAGCAAGAAGGCTTCCCCCACCACCAAACCCTCCAGGAAAAAGTGAGAAAAACCACCATGCAGCATGGAAAAACTGACATGGAAATTTTATAGGAAACACTGGAAAGGAAAAGTCACATTCTATAATACTTTATCTATAAGCTACCCGATAGAGTAACCTGAAAGAGAAAGTAAACTAATAAGATAATAGTTACGGCATGACATTATAAACCAGTGGGACAGTACACAAGTTTCATCCTGAAGCAGTGACCCCTGGTACATTAAAAAAATCCCGATGGTGGTCACTTGACTAACAGGGACCCTCAGTGATCCACAGCCCATCACAGGTCGAAAGTAAGAGTAGTGACCGTTAACCCAGGGTTATCTGTGCAGCTCCTAATCTGTGCTTATATTGCTTTCTTTGCGCTGGGGAGACTGAAAAGTATATAGGACGGGTGTCTTAGATAAAAAGGACTGCACAGTGCACAGTGTGGATGTGCAATGCACAGAGTGGATGTTTAGGGGTGGGCGGCAACCCTTCCCTGGCGCTTTTTAGGTAGGCAGCAGTCAATCAGGCAATAGCTCCGTTCACTCCACTGAGACAAGGAACTCTCCCATGTGGGACAGTACACAAGTTTCATCCTGAAGCAGTGACCCCTGGTACATTAAAAAAATCCCGATGGTGGTCACTTGACTAACAGGGACCCTCAGTGATCCACAGCCCATCACAGGTCGAAAGTAAGAGTAGTGACCGTTAACTCAGGGTTATCTGTGCAGATCCTAATCTGTGCATATATTGCTTTGTTTGCACCGAATAAATTGAAAATGTATATCGTGACGCAACACTATGTATGGGTACATTGTTTACGGGGTGTCTTGTAGACTAAGGGGGCATGAACTTACATGTACTGTTATTCGGACAGAAAAAGAGTCAGCTGAGGATTTTCGTGCAAATACTTGTCTAATTTGTTTTTGAATGTCTCAATTGAGATACTGTTCACGGTATCTGAGGATAATCTGTTCCAGATATTTACAACTCTGTTAAAGAAGAAGTATTTTGCTTCGTGGGATTGGAATCGTTTTCCCATGATTTTGCAGCCATTACTTCTAGTTTGACTCGACCGGTCTATATCAAAATATTTATTCATGTCTAAGTTGTCATATCCCTTCATGATTTTGAAAACTTCAATAAGGTCCCCTCTTAACCTGCGCTTCGTTAGGCTAAATAATTTAAGTTCTTCAAGGCGTTCCTCATATGGTTTGTTTCTAAGTCGTGGTACCATTTTTGTGATTCTTCGCTGTATTTTCTCTCATTTTTCTATGTCCTTTCAGTAGAACGGAAACCAGAAATGCACACAATACTCGAGACGGGAGCGCACTAACAAGTTGTACAAGGCAAGTATGACTTTTTCCGACTTACACTCGAAAGTTCTTCCAATAAAACCCACCAACTTGTTTGCAATTTTTACCGCATCGGTACACTGCTTGCTTGGTTTTAGGTCATTTGATATTATCACATCAAGATCCTTTTCATTGTCTGTACTTGATAACTGGATATTGTTCATTTTGTAATTTGTACGGACGTTGTTACTTCTAATATAAAGTAAGTTGCATTTTCCTATGCTGAATTTCATTTGCCATTTTTCTGCCCAGCTTGCCAAAGTATTAAGGTCATTTTGTAACTGCTGCAACTGTAATTTTGAAGTGACTTTACTGGTTATTTTAGTATCATCTGCAAATTTGGATACTTTACAATTTAGACCCTCATCAATGTCATTTATATAGATAATAAAAAGTATCGGTCCACGTACTGAGCCCTAGGGAACGCCGCTGATCACATTACGCCATTTGGATTCCTTTCCGTTTATCACAACTCGCTGTTTTCGGTCTGACAGCCAGTCTTGTAACCATTTTAGCGTCTTTCCTTTTATTCCATGTGCTTCTATTTTTCTCATGAGACGCTTGTGAGGGACAGTGTCAAATGCTTTCTGAAAGTCGAGGTAAATTATATCTACTGCTCTTGAGTCATCGTATGATTTGTAAACATCATGGAAGAAGTCCAGTAGGTTAGTTAAGCATGAACGACAATGTCTGAATCCATGTTGCGAGTCTTTAATTATATTATTTTCTTCTAGCTAATTAACTATTTTATCTCTTATGATTTTTTCCATTAACTTGCACACTACTGATGTTAAGCTGATTGGTCTGTAATTTCCTGGGTGCGACTCATTTCCTTTTTTTGAAAATTGGTGTTACATTAGCTAGTTTCCATTCGCGTGGAACTTTCCCAGTACTTAACGATTTATTGAATAAGACAGAGAATGGCAGCAGTAACTCATGTTTTGCTTGGGGGGGGGGGGGGGGGGGGATTTTATCGGGGCCAGGGGTTTTGTTTATGTCCGTACTATTTATGGCTGAAAGGATATCATTATTATGGATAGCATAGTTACTAAGGACTGTGCTATTTGCTTGGTTTGTGGGTAACAGTAGGTTTCTGGTGGTGTTTTCTACTGTAAAAACAGACGCAAAGTAATCGTTAAGAATGTTTGCCATTTCGACCTCATTTTCAGTGTGTCTGCCATTGTTTGTTTCTAGAGGACCTATTGATGTAGTCATAACCTTTTTTCTTTCTAATGTAACTGTAAAATTCTTTAGGATTTGATTTGCACGTATTAGCAATGTGGATCTCCAGTGCTCTTTTTGCTTTGTTTAATAAGTCTTTTCGATGTCTGCGTAGATTATCGTATTGTAATTTATCATCATTATTTTGTGTAGCTTTATATTTATGGT
The DNA here is from genome assembly GCF_032717465.1 of Coenobita brevimanus. Taxonomy (NCBI): domain Eukaryota; kingdom Metazoa; phylum Arthropoda; class Malacostraca; order Decapoda; family Coenobitidae; genus Coenobita; species Coenobita brevimanus. Next base: position 20,300,441 of record NC_136977.1, read on the forward strand.
ATGCCTGTTTTTTTGGCTATTAAGTTACTTCTTATTTCACTGGACCACCACTTTGGTTTACTATTTCCAGCTGGACGTCTGTTACGTAGTGGCACACATGACTTTACCACTTCATTAAATTTTTCGGTGAATATTTCCCATGCTTGGTTTATGTCATCGGTTTCAGACATTTGATTCCAATCTGCAGTTGCAAGTAGCGCTCTGAGCCTGTTGAAATTAGCTCTACGATAATCTGGGACCTTTTCTTTGCTCTCCGTTTCTTTTACTTTTTCAGTAGTAATATTAAACTGTATAGTTCGATGATCACTGGAACTAAACTCAGGTCCTATTTCAACGTTGTTGACTAGGTTATCATTTGTAGTCAAGATGATGTCTAGGATATTGTTTCCTCTCGTTGGGTATTCTACGTGTTGGGAAAGGGCGCTTTCCTGAAGATTCGTATAAAGCTCTTGTCCTGAGTGTGCCGTCAGTGGTTCACCCCACTTTGTTACCGGTAGATTAAAGTCTCCAAAATTACGCTATCCTCTTGACAACAAATTTCCAATTTGATCATAAAGTTTTTCATCTGTCTCAGTTGACTGTGCTGGCGGACGATAGATGAGACATATATTTATTTTGTGTGAATTAATACTTAGCTGAACATAACTGGCATCTATGTTGGTAATATTGGGTTTGGATAGCACAAGGGGATGGAGACTAGTTTTCACATATAGTAAAACACCGCCACCAGCTCGATGTGGTCGCTCACAGCTGAAAATATTGTACCCTGTTAGTGAGTATTCCGCCAGAAAGTCACGGTCAGATGTGTTAATCCAGGACTCTGTGATGCCAATGATGTCATAATTTTCTAGGTAAATTAGAGATTCTAAATCCTCAAACTTGTTACGTAGACTACGTGCGTTAGCATAGCAGACTCTAATTCCGTTCCGAACAGTTGGTGATCTGACTTTGTGGGTATTTACGTTAAGGTTACTGTTCCTGGACGTGCCGCGTTTTTTGATCTGAAGAGGGCAACTTTATCGTGTAGAAGTCTACCTAGCCGTGCCGCTCCTACTGAGTTCAAATGGAGACCATCTGTCTGGAATAGAGTATGTTGCTCATAAAACTGGTCCCACAGATTGACAAAGTCGACTCCCTCTTGTGTGCAGAGAGATTTGAGCCGGTTATTTGTGCTGAAGGCCTTATCATAGAAACTATTTTCTGCCTTGATCCTTGGGAGTATACCAGATATTATCACATTAGTGGACTTAGTTTTGAATCGTTTGATCATTTCATGATATTTTGCTAGCAATTCCTCTGATCTACTGCGCTTCAGATCATTTGTACCAACATGGATAACGTATAGAGTTTGATCATTTGCGTCTTTTGTGACCTCATCGCAGGCTTCTGTGATATCACTTAGTCCACCTCCTGGAAAACAGTACCTCTTTCTGCTGATGGGGGCACGTCCACAAAATTCCTCCAGCTGACTGCGTACAACAGAGTCCCCAATAAGCCTTGTTTCTTCTGTCTCATTTACCGCTTCGGCAAGGATCTGGTAGCGATTATACGTAGTTATGGGAAGATGCTTCCTCGAATCTTTTCCGGGTTTTGCGCCATTTCTTACCATCGTAAAGGGGACTTCGCTTGGCGAGGAACATACTGAATCGCTGGGTGAGGAAGATACTGATACACTATTATTTGTGACTGCCTGATGGGCGGGGGCTTGTACGAGCTCAGTTTGTACGCTTCTTCCTTCTCGAGTGCTGTTGCTGACTCCTACATTTGCCACTACAAACTCTTTCAGTGTCTCAAACTCTGCCTTGAGTTCCCTGTAATTTCTCTGCGATTCAGCTAAACCATTTTCTAGATCTTTTCTCAAGATGCATAGTTTGCACACAGGCGTCGAAAAGTAATTTGAAAAATACTGAGCCGCAAAGCTTGCACCAGTACACTCTGGCAGGCCTTTAGGGTAGATGGCATTTTGCAGCAATATTTCCACAATCCCACACAAATAAAAAATAGTATACAACTGGTTAATGGATGTTGTTACAAATGGTCAATTTACTCTATATATGAGATATTGAATTTCTAGGGAGGTTCACTTACTTTTTATATATTATCTTCCTTTACCAGTATAAAAAGAATAGAAAATCTACCTGCTATGGCACAATCCAACCTACATGGATTCTTTTACCAGTGTAAAAGGAACAGAAAATCTGCTTGCTATGGTACAACCTACCTTAACATGAACTGTGTAAAATGAAAAGGGAATCTACTAGCTAGGGTATGATCTAGCTTACCATGAATTGTGGAAATACACCATACACTGATTCACTGGAGAAAAAGGAAAAACAAAAACAAAAACAAAAAAAATAACAATGGAATGTTGGGGAAAAAATCAAAATAAAAACCTAGCTTCTCTCAGTGAACAACTGAAAATAAAAATAATATACAACTGGTTAAGGGATGTTGTTAAAAATGGACAATTTGCTCTATAAATGAAAAATTGAATTTCTAGGGAGCTTCACTTACTTTTTGTATACTATCTTCCTTTACCAGTATAAAAAGAATAGAAAATCCACCTGCTGTAGCACAAGCCAACCTGCCAAGATTCTTTTACCAGTGTAAAAAGAGTAAAAATCTGCTTCCTATGGTACAACCTAACTTACCATGAACTGTGTAAAATGTAAAGAAAATCTACTTGCTATGGTATGATCTAGCTTACCATGTATTGTGGAAGTACACCATAAACTGATTCACTGGGAGAAAAAGGAAAAAAGAAAATAACAATGGAATGTTGGGGAGAAATCAAAATAAACACCTAGCTTCACTCAGTGGACAACGGTTTGTAGTGCAGAAACTATTTCACTGGTGTAACATCAATCACACAGTTGTTACTCTATACAGAAGACAATGCTATTCACTTGCACTAAACTAGCAAGCAACTTAGTTAGTATTTGTTACGTTAGACTTTAAAGTAAGACGTACAAGGATGATAGTGAGAACAAAAACAAAGAGCCGGTAGGTAAATACACTTTCGGTTCACTACACCATTTACTATACTAGTGAGAAAAGATAATCTGTTTGTTAGATATCGTTCTAACTGACCTTGATCTGCGGGAAAATAAACTATAATATGTCTGAGACCAGAAATAACGGCGGGAAAGGGCAGGAATACGAAGTGGAGGGTGGCGGTATATGTAAACAAAGGAACACGCGAACGCTTTACACCTTTAACCCGCTCTAAAACTTTTACATGAAATCTATTTAAATACTTTACACGGGGGAAATATGTCTACGACTCTTATACACTTATCTGATTCACTTTGACACCTATCTTCACTCAAGCTTGTGGTTGAAACACTTGGATATGCGGAGCTGCTTTAATGCGTGTGTATCTCAAGTGTTGGCGGAGAGGCAGAAGGAGTGGAGCTTCCCCGAAGATTCACTCGTGGGGGGTGATTCCATCATCCCTAGGGCATGTGTTCAGGCCCCACTGAACAATTTTCACATGGGCTGGCCAGTCATCGTTGCCTCTTTGTATAATCCGGACCCATACCTGGTTAAGGAGAGAGCGATGAATTCTCTCCTGGACGTTATTTCCTTGGGGCCAGTATGGGGAGGAGTGTGATATTTGGTAGCCAAATAGATTGGCTAATTCACTCCAGACTTTGCTGGTGAATTCCGGTGCATTATCAGAATGTAGGGCCTGGGGGATCCCAAAATAGGGGAAGACATGGAGGACCAATGCATCAGCTACTGCGTTATGTTTTTTTGCAGGGCAGGCGATGAGGAATTTGGAATATACATCAACGAATGTAATGATGTATTTGTAGCCTGCTTTGGGTGTTAGGGGCCCGACTACGTCGACTGACAGTAACTGCCATGGTTTGTGTGCGGTGATTTTTCCTGCAGGTGCAGCTGTGCATGTGATGTCTTTACCCAAGGAGCAGGCTCGATACGTTTGAATGATGTTTTTGGCGATGGTGGAGGGGTTGGGCATCCAATAAATGTTACTGAAAACTTGTATTAATTTTTTGTGCCCAGGTGGATCCTGTTGTCTGCGTGGAGGTGAAGCATGGCATCGTGTGCAGCGTTGGGGTCTAGGATAATGTGGCCATCTCGGTGAAGCAGGTGTTCGCCGTGTTGGTATAATTTGGCGAAGGTGTGCAGTGGTATCCAGGAGGGGTGTTGTTTGACCTGCCATATTTGGATGAGGTCTGTGTTGGTGCGGATCGAGTTGATGAGTAGGCAGGAGAGGGCATCGGCGTTTGTGTGCAGCTTCCCAGGTCAGTAGGAAACTTCAAAATCAAACTCCTCAAGCACTTCTCTCCATCAAATTAATTGAGTGCTGGTGGTGTTGGACTGTCGTAGCCACTGGAAAGATTGATGGTCAGTGATGATGACTACATGGGAGCCTGAAATATAGGATCAGAAGTAATATAAGGCCCAAATAATGCCGAGACACTCACGTTTGGTAGCAGTGTAATTTCTCTTTGCCTGGTTAAGGGTGCAGCTGGAGCAGGCGATGATGTGTTCCCGTCCGTCCTGCACCTGGGTGACTACTGCACCAATGGCAATCAGGGAAACATCGGTGTATAGATGGAAGGGTAGGTTGTAGCCGGGGAAAGCGACAATCGGGGCTGAGATGAGCTAGTTTTTGAGGATGTTAAAGGGTGCAATTTGTGTATCTGTCCAGACGGAAGGCTTGCCATTCCTTGTAAGATCGTGCAAGGGTTTGGCAATGTTGGCGAAGCCTTTGACAAAACACCGGTAATAGGAGGTGAGTCCGATGAAAGCACTCATTTCGTGGACGTCCTTAGGAAGAGGGAGGTCAGCAATGGCACGCAATTTGTCGGGATTGGGAGAGATGCCCTCAGCTCCGATCACTTGTCCCAGGAAGGAGACAGATCTTTCAGCTAGGGCACACTTTGAAGGTTTGAGTTTAAGTCCAGCCTGGCGTATTCACGTAAATACCTGTTTGAGGCAGTGGAGGTGGTCAGCCCAGGTTTGGCTGAACACGATGACATCATCTATATATGCCAGGCAGATCTCCCAGGTCAGGCCGCTCTCAGGACTGACTCCATTAGACGGGAGAACGTGGCTGGGGCATTGCAAAGTCTGAAGGAGAGGACGTTGAATTCATAATGTTTGACACTGATGGTGGAGAAGGCCGTTTTTTGTTTGTCCTCTGGGTGGACGGGGACTTGCCAGTACCCCGACTAGGTTGAGGGCGGAAAACCATGAAGAGCCGTGAAGGGATTTGAGGTAATCGTCTATTCTGGGTAGGGGAGTGGCATCTTTGGTGGTGACATCATTGAGTTTAGGGTAGTCAACACAGAACCGCATGGTGCCATCCTTTTTTCTAACGAGTACGATGGGGGAGGACCAGGGGCTGGTGGAGTGGGAAATAATGCTGGCATCGAGCATGTCCTGGACCTGCCAGTCTTCCTCTGCCCACTGCTTAGGGTTCTTACATCATGAGGGTTGGCGGATGGGTGGTCCCGTGGTGTGGATTTCATGGTTGAGGTAGGTGGTGTGCCTGATGCCTGCTGCGCCAGATGAGAAAAGATCTTGGAAGTCCAGTTGTCAGAGGCTGTTTGCTTGGTGGGTGGAGAGGTGGTCGGGTAGAGTAGGTAGCGTGGTGGGAGAGGGGAAGGGTGTCTCACAAGGCTCGGCTTCCTCCATGTCGCCCACTATTAACCCACGCAGGAGGGTGAGTGGCGTGGCGGCGAGGTTGGTGATTCACATGTCTTGGACGTGAGGGGGGAGGAATGTTGGAGATAGTAAACATGATGACAGGGGCCCGGATGGTAAGCTGGGTGAAAATAGTATGGAGGTACTGCTGGGCCTGTGTAATTGTAACCAAGCCTCATGGTGTGGGGTAATAGTAATGACGGAAGCAATGGTGGCAGGAAAAATGGGAGAGGGAGGTGAGGTAGGAGAGGTAGAAGAAGAATGAGGGTGAGAAGGTGCAGTGGTGGGTGGTGAGAGGGGTGAGGGTGGAGGGGGGGATGCACGTGCAGAGTGGTTGAGGGTGTTGAGGAAGTGGGGGGTGTGGGGTGTAGGTGTGCACGTGCTGCATGGGTGGTCAAGGGGGGGGCTGGACGAAAGTGGAGGCGGCTCTTGTGACAGTTGGCGTGAAGCTTCTGTAGGAGGTCCAGCCCCAGGTAGCTGTCGTATGCACGGCAGGTAGAATCGAAGACAATGAAGGGGTGTCTTGCGGTGACTTGTTGGTGAGTTTCCGTCCGCAGGTCCTGGGTTTCCCCACGGATAGGCAGGGGGCCGTCCCGAGCATCTACAAGGTTGGCTGAGGTGGGGAGAAGGGGGCCAAAGGCGGAGCTGTGACGGGAGTAAAAATGTGAGTAGAGGCAGGATCTGACCGCTCCCTTGTCAACCAGTAGTCTTCCCTTGACCCCATTCAGACTCATTTTGTCATAGACTGGGGGTCTGTATTGATGTGAAGTGGCCCCCGTCACCGTGGGGAGGTGTGGGGGCAGACCTAAAAATCCATCTGCTGTACTGTACGGTGTCCTCTTCGTCGGGCTCCACTTCCCCAGGGTCTGTATAAGAGAGTGGTGAAGCATTGTCTTCCGGTGTGTCACTGTCCAAAGATGACACCTTCCGGCGCCCATGTGGGGCCGCCCTGCATCGTGTGGCTTTCAGCTGCTCGCGTATGTCATGCAGAGGGCAGCTGCAACTGCAGGTGGTAAATTCCCACGGGTTTATGGATATCAAGTTAGAGTTTTCTCGAGTTAGGGCATCTCTTCGGAGGGTGAGCCCTGGTTAGGGCTGGTGATGGCTCCGTATTGGGTTGTGGTGGGGGCGTCTGTTGCTTTTACGGCGCCACCTCGATTGTGGGAAACTTACTGACTGCATGTATTGGTTGGGGTGTGGGGCGGGCAGTAAGGAGGCTTCGTACAAGCTGCAGGTCTTGATCCATGTCTCCCGATGGATCATATATTGTAAAGTGTTCCCTGACTGTGCTCGGGAGGATCCTCAGCGGGGTATTGAGTATATGTTGATCCTGAGTGCCTGTGCTGGCTTTGGGATAGGAGGAGGTGATGGGTCGCCGTGCCTGGATGAACGTATCATTGAGGCTACCATCATATGTGAGGGCATCTAGTTGTGAGAGGGGGACAACTCCTCCCAATGAAGGCGTAACTGCCTGTTTCACAATATGTGTGACTTGGTCCCGTTTTAGTTCGGGGACGATTTTTGCAGCTATGATTGCCACAATTTTGCCCAGGTGAGGCAGTGTGATGGCAATTTTCTCCCTGTCACTATCAAACTCTATGTCTAATAAGCATTTTACCATATCCAAGTATGCATGAATGTTGTATTGTTCGGGGTTGAACATTGGCAATTGAATATGTATTTTGGCTGCTATTGTGCGAGATTTCCCTATTTGTTCCTTCGTGTTCTAATCGGATCCAGAACCACTGCTTGCCACCAGTGTTATGCTGGGTGTTTTTAGTTCGACTTCACGTTCTAAAGACACCAGCGGCTGAGCAGGGTCCTCTTCCTAGACCGGAAGTAGAACACATACAAAGGAACAGGGCATAAAAACTCGGCAGGATACCTTAACACATCTGTTATCTTAGTTCAATTCCCTTTCAATATACTTTCTAAGATACACTGAATATGGAAGGGATAAAGTGACAGGTTAGTTAACACTAACATAACATATCACATGGGCATGGTGTTTATGCCTGAGTCAATACACAAGAGAATATCACACAGCCATGGTTACACTATTTATACACTCAGTCTCTTTGGACTGTATGTAGTAGGTTGGTCTCTCTGGTCACACTCTAGGATATTCTCTGGTTCTAGGATGCTTAGATATAGACACAGTACACTGGATACACTGGAACAGTGACACTTAGATGTAGAGTTTGTCTCCCTGCTTTATATCACTCGCAGTCACTTTCACTATTGTCTTTAGCACGACACTGGGATCTGGGGGCATCATCACTGGACTGCTGAGGGCTGGATTTAACTGAGGTGGCATCCAGGAGTGGGAGGGAGCCCTTCTGGGAAGCTTTCCTGTAGGAGGCATGGGACAGCTCCCGGGGGCGTCGGTGCCCGGGTGCGGGTCTGGTCCAGGGTGCAGGGAGGCCCTCTTCTATTCGGGCCTCGACCTGGTAAGGGGCCCTCGGGACTCAGTCCGAACAGTGTCATGAGTCGGGCCCGCCGCTTCTTACCCCTGGCGGATAGCTGACAGTGAGTGGGATCAGAGCGGTCCCGTCTTGGGGTCAACGGGCTGGCCCTGTGAGGCCTGGGACTGCAGTCGCCTTTAGGTTGGGGCGCTGTCAGGGGTTGGCTGCGGCACCTCACCCGCGGGGTGTCCATCAGGATCCGGCGTCGTCCAGGGGCAGGATGTAGGGCGCGAAGCCTGCTTTTGGAGACAGGACCTCGCCAACACTCCTGGACTGCCAGCACCTCCAGGGAACAACACCTGGAGGGAGAGAGAGAAGGGCATCTCACACAGCTGATGGGTATGGAGTGGGCCGCGCAAGGGATGTTCTGCTCCGGGAGAACCCTCAGGACTGTGGATGAAGGGTGTACAGTGGCCGTCCCTTTCCCGATGCGTATAGTGGCCATCGTTGCGGGTCCACAGCCCCTTGGGGTAGCAGCAGAAGGATGTACAGTGGCCATTCCTTCCCCGACACGTACAGTGGTTGTTGCCGCAGGGCTGCTCCCGAAGGAGGAAGAGGAAGACGAGGGATGTACAGTGGCCGTTCCCTCCCTGGCGCGTACAATGGCTATTGCCACAGGTCTGCCTGCCCAACGGGAAGTAGCTGAGAGACGTACAGTGTCTGTTCGTTTCCCGGTACGTACAGTGGCCGTTACCTCAGGGCTACTTCCATAGGAGGAGGAAGAGGTGGATGAGGGACGTACAGTGGCCGTTCCCTCTCCGATGCATACAGTGGCCGTCATCACAGTTCCACTCCTGCCTTTGCCTGTCAGTGTGTGCTCAATAGCTGCCACACCAAGGCGGGCTCCAGATGTGGCTGCAGGAGAAGGACATACAGTGGCCGTTCTTTCCCTGACGCATACAGTGGCCATCGTCGTGGGGCTGCAGGGGGAAACAGCTGAGGGATGTACAGTGGCCGTTCTCTCCCCGGTACGTACAGTGGTCGTTACCGTGATGCTGCCTGGGACTGTTTCTGGAGCAGTCCCACCCCGATCCTGGCGAGGGCTGGTCCGGCCGGGAAGTAGTGCCGCATTCCTGCAACGTCGTGGTTGGGCAGGTTGTGGGGAAGAGGGACACAAGGTCAGGGCGCCCCGACACCCATCTTGCTCTGGGCCAGTGTCGCATTTACCTGGCCCACCGTGGTGTCCTCCTGGGGTGGGGGTAGGGCTGCGGCTCCATAGTGGGGTGGGGGGTACAGTGGCGGGGGCACACATATCAACATCCACAAAGTAATAAAGAAAATATACTATCACAGTTACTCAGTGAGCGATTAAAATAACTGTATTAAACATTTAGTAATTAAAGCTACCTAGTGGAAACAGACAAATCAAGTTACAAGGAAAACCAGAAAAAAAAAAAAATGGCCAACACAAATGACGTTAGCAAGAATGAACAACATCTTCCACACAATCGTGAAGACAAAGATTTCCACACAGTGCTTACACATATATTGCCCACGATAGGTACAAATGAACAAGTGAGTGTATATTAGTTAATGTTGTATATAGTGGTATGCTGTCTGGCTCTCACCTGAGAGTCCCAGGTTCGATTCCCGGCATATTGGTAATATCTGCAATACAAACTAAGCCTTAAAAAAGGGTCCCAGGGGAATTAGCCAGCAATTATGCAACCTCGGACAACACCGAAAAAGCGTAGATAAACGAAGAAAAACAAACTATAGAAAATCAATTGAAAAAAAAAAAAAAAAACAAAGATCGCATAACAAACAAATGAAAATACGTGTGTTACTACAAATGCCAAAATACCACATAAACTCCTTCTACAAATGAAACAAAAAGCAAACTGTTGTTTTCCACGAGCCAGTGGCAAGGCACATCATCACTATCATTGACCGCAGCATGGCCGGATTAGTGATGTCAGGACTGCAGTTACTATAATATTACTGCAATTACTACAATTATGTAACAACAAACGATTGCATTATGTTACAATTGTTACTAAAATGCAGTATAGTGCCCCCAGAAGTGCCCAGACACCCCCACAAGGAGTCAATAGAGGAGCAATGACAGAGCGTCAGGACTCGGAGCGACAATGGCATAAGTCCGCCCGGGCCGCACGCCCCTATGACCCGGAACTCGCCCGCCGCCATCATAGCAGGAATACTAGACTACCTTCTAGGCAAGCACTCTCCAACCAGCTTCAGGTTGGAGCTGTTTCTCCAGTTCCTGCCATCACCCCTGAGATGGCCTGTAGCCGCTAACCCCTCACTATGGAGACGGCCTGTAGCTGCTCACCCCTCGATAAGGAGACGGCCTGTAGCCGCTCACCCGTCGATAAGGAGACAGCCTGTAGACGCTCACCCCTTGATAAGGAGATAGCCTGTAGCCACTCCCACCTTCGTCAGGAGATGGCCTGTAGCCAGCTCTGAAGGTGTCCTTCTCAGGGTGGCCTGTAGCCGCTCAACCCTCCTGAAGGAGACGGCCTGTAGCTGCTCTGAGAGCAATAAGGAGATGGCCTGTAACCACTCCCACCTTCATCAGGAGACGGCCTGTAGCCGCTCCGAAGGTGTCTTCCCTGAGATGGCCAGTAGCCGCTCACCCCTCCTGAAGGAGACGGCCTGTAGTCACTCTGAGGGTAATAAGGAGACGGCCTGTAGTCGCTCCCGCCTTCGTCAGGAGACAGTCTGTAGCCGCTCTGAAAGTGTCTTCCTCAAGACGGCCTGTAGCCGCTAACCCCTCAAGAAGGAGATGGCCTGTAGCCGCTCTGAGGGCAATCAGGAAACGGCCTGTAGCCACTCACGCCTTCGTCAGGAGACGGCCTGTAGCAGCTCCTAAGGTGTTCTTCTTTAGACGCCCTGTAGCCACTCACCCCTCCTGAAGGAGACGGCCTGTAGCCGCTCTGAGGGTAATAAGATGGTGTGTAGCCACTCCCGCCTTCGCCAGGAGACGGCCTGTAGCTGCTCTGAAAGTGTCTTCCTCGAGACGGCCTGTAGCCACTCACCCCTCCTGAAGGAGACGGCCTGTAGCCGCCCTGAGGGCAATCAGGAGACAGCCTGTAGCCACTCCCGCCTTCGTCAGGAGATGGCTTGTAGCAGCTCCGAAAGTGTTCTTCTTGAGACGGCCTGTAGCTGCTCAACCCTCCTGAAGGAGGTGGCCTGTAGCTGCTCTGAGGACAATCAGGAGACAGCCTGTAGCCGCTCTGAGGACAATCAGGAGACAGCCTGTAGCCGCTCCTGCCTTTGTCAGGAGACGGCTTGTAGCCGCTCCGAAGGTGCTCTTCTCGAGACGGCCTGTAGCCGCTCAACTCTCCTGAAGGAGACAGCCTGTAGCTGCTCTGAGGGGAACCAGGAGACAGCCTGTAGCCGCTCCCGGCTTCGTCAGGAGATGGCCTGTAGCTGCTCAGAAGGTGCCTTTAGATCTGCTGGTAGCTGATCATTCCCCCAGGCCACAGCCAGTAGCCGGGCCTTGGCAACGGCTGGTATCCGCGCCCCCAGAAGGCCACGGCCAGTAGCCGGGCCCCACGGCAGGAGACGGCCTGTAGCCACTCCTCCACCTGAAGCTGATGCCTGTTCCATTACCCACGACCCAGAGGGAGTCTCGGGCCTAGAGGAGTACTGGAAGGCCCCTTGGTCTCCCCCGGCCTCTGCTCCCTACAACTGGATCTGGAGCAGACCCACCTGACAGACCCCGATGCAGACCGGTGCTGCAGCCCCTTCCTGATGGCACTGCCAATCCCTGGGCACCGCAGCCTTCGGGAACCCCTGACCTCCCCAAGGACTCCCGGGCGGGAACTCCCCACACCTCGAATCCAGAGAACTTCGTCCTTTGTCAGGAGCCTGAACGAAAGGTTCATGCAGTTATTTGGCCCCAGCCCTGAGGGCCATACTCCCACCTCCAGCCCCAAGAGTGCGGGATGCTTCGCCACCCACAGGCCTGGATGAGAACGGACGCCCCTGCGCATGATTCTGTGGCCTCTGGATATAGAGGCCCCCAGTGGAACCCAGCCCTGTCAGTAGCGGAGCTGTGACACCTCCACCACCCTTGTACCTGACCGCAACGACTTCCAGACCCGAAAGGAGTGACAGTGATAATACAGTGTCTGTGACCTAGTAATATAGAGGCAGAACAGTGAACTAACCCTCTAATGGAAGTCAGTGATGATACCAAAATGGTGGAATGAGTAACAGTAGAAGCATAACCACAAATACGGCCACCCAGTGAGAGTCGGGTCTATCAGAGTGAATACGCTACCACCAGAAAATATTTCCTGATACTAAGACCATATCCAGACCCCAGTGCCAAAGAAACACTCACCAGCAAGGAACAATATTAGAATACTCGGACTTCCCATAATTAATAATACTCTGCCTCAAGTGCTATTCACTGTGATCCGAGCAGTATCCTGTGCGATACTGATAACCATTATCTTGATGTAAGAGTTGTAATTGTCCAGTGTATCTGTATCAGTGACATCTACTCGTTCCCGTGTCCAACTTAGTAATACACGTGTAAGGTTGTTGCCTTGAGTTTTTGTGTCCTACCTCTCTCCTATTTGTCTAAGCTCCGCTCTAAAAAGAGAGCCCCGCTACACACTAGGCGTTTACGGGACGGGAAGCCGGACCTAAAACACCTAGCATTACAGTTACAATACAATTGTGTAACAATTCATACAATGTTACGATTATGTATTACTACAATGTTACTACAGTATTACTGCAGTTACTACAATATTACTGCAATTACTACAATTATGTAACGACAAACGATAGCATTATGTTACAGTTGTTACAATTATGTAACTATAAACGCTATGTAACAATTACAATACAATTATGTACAATACAATTATTATGTAACAATACAATTATGCAACAATTCATACAATGTTACAATTATATATTACTACAATGTTACTGCAATATTACTGCAGTGTTACTAGAATTATGTTACACTTACTAGTTATGTAACTAGAAACGATATGTAACAATTACAGTACAATTATGTACAATACAATTATTATGTAACAATTCATAGAATGTTACAATTATGTGTTACTACAATGTTAATACAATATTACTGCGGTGTTACTATAATTATGTTACACTTGCTACAGTTATGTAACTACAAACGATATGTAACAATTACAATACAATTATGTACAATACAATTATTGTGTAATAATTCATACAATGTTACTACAATTCTGTATTACCAGAATCATTACACAAGTTAGGTGAAACATTACACATTACTAAAGGGATAACTTCATATGTAATGTAATGACCTAGCAGTATATCCATTGCACAATTATATGCTTATGTCTGTTATACATACACATCTTACAAAATGTCATACAATAACCAATTTAACTATATTGCATTTGTTCAATTATGTATACAACTTGTTTAAAATGTAATATTACTGGACCATTGCAATATTAACATGAGTTTTATATCTATGCAATATTACAGTCAATATTATGTATTAAGAGATTAGCACATGTCAGTGATGATTGCTGTCGGAGGACCGCCAGCTCGCTTGACCAAGCGATGTCAGGACTCCATATTATAATAATACAACTCATAGATAGAGACATGGATAGATAAATAGATAGATAGACAGATAGAAGCACCAAGCCAGGGAATGAGATAGGAAGTGTGTCAGCGAGAATCAAGCAAAGGGAAACAGGCTTGCAACCCTTTAGTAAAGGAATGCTTGACGTGCACCAGAAGCTGTACGTACACACAGACATACAGTGTTCTACAAGCTTCAAAACAGTATAGCCCACGTGACACGACCCCGGCTAAACTAAAATGTAGGAATCAGAGCTCAGAAAGGGGCTAGCCATACAAAAGACAGGTAGTGGAGAGAGCAAATAAGAAGAGGGTTAAGTCCCTGTGTAATACATACACTGCTCAACTTAGACTTTCTTTGAAGATAATAAATCAAGATCAACTCCCTGTATTCATCTTTAACTCCTCCTGCTCTTCAATTGCCAAAATATCTTTAACCAAAACTCAAGCCTTACATATTACAAGACAAAAGAGTTACATATATATAAATGGTGGCCACGAAGTTTCTACAAATACACCACAAACAGTAAAACTAGGTAAAATGCAGTATTGTGCCCCCGGAAGTGCCCAGACACCTCCACAAGGAGCCCACAGAGGAGCAACGACAGTGCGCCGGGACTTGGAGCGACAATGGCATAAGTCCGCCTGGGCCGCGCGCCCCTATGACCCAGAACTTTCCCGCCGCAAACATAACAGGAATACTAGACTACCTTCTGGGCGAGCCTTCCCCAAGCAGCTAAGGGGTGGAGCTGTCTGTCCAGCTCCTGCTAGCACCCCTGAGACGGCCTGTAGCCACTCATCCCTCGCTAAGGAGATGGCCTGTAGCCGCTCTGAGGGTAATAAGGAGACGGCCTGTAGCCCCTCTGAAGGTGTCTTCCTTGAGACAGTCTGTAGCTGCTCGCCCACGCTAAGGAGACGGCCTGTAGCCACTCTGAGGGTAATAAGGAGATGGCCTGTAGCCACTCCCGCCTTCATCAGGAGACGGCCTATAGCTGCTCCAATGGTGTCCTTCCTGAGACGGCCTGTAGCCACTCAAACCCTCCTGAAGGAGACGGCCTGTAGCCACTCAAACCCTCCTGAAGGAGACGGCCTGTAGCTACTCCGAAGGTGCCTTCCCTGAGACGGCCTGTAGCCACTCCGAAGGTGCCTTCCCTGAGACGGCCTGTAGCCACTCCGAAGGTGCCTTCCCTGAGACGGCCTGTAGCCACTCCGAAGGTGCCTTCCCTGAGACGGCCTGTAGCCACTCCGAAGGTGCCTTCCCTGAGACGGCCTGTAGCCACTCCAAAGGTGCCTTCCCTGAGACGGCCTGTAGCCACTTGCCCCTCCTGAAAGAGACGGCCTGTGTGAGATGATTTAGGGTTGGAGGTGGCATGTGATTTTGCGGTGAGGTGGGTGGCGTAGGAGTGTGGGTGTATCGGGTGGGTTGGCGGGAGAGGCAGCTGGAGCGTGTGATGGTTGTTTTAAGGGTGGGTGTGGGAGGTGATATGGGTGTGTGGTGTCAGCGTGTTTGGGAGGTGGGTGGGGTGTGCGTGGGGGGGGATGTGTGGTGGCGGGGTTGGGGGTGGCACGGGGCACAAGGTGGGGTGTAGGCCTGGTGGGTGGTGGTGTCGTGGGTATGTGGGCAGTGTAGGTGGGGTCGGGTGTGGGGGATGGGGCAGGCAGGGGCAAGGAGGTGGGAGAGAGAGATAGGTGGTGTGGGTTGTGGGCGGTTGTGGACAATGGTTGGGGCGGGGTGTGGCGGTTGGAGGGGGTACAGGCGTGTGGGCAGGACACGTGGTGCTGGGTGTGGGGGATGGGACGACCGGTGGCAAGGGGGTGGGGGAGAGGTCCGGGTTTGGTGGTGTTGGTGAATTTTCAGATCAGGTGAGAGGCAGCATGGCGGGGGATGAGGTGGAGGCGGCAGGGGAGGGGGAGGAGGAGAGAGATGGTGAGAGGGAGGTGTAGCAGTCATCTGAGGTAGAGGGAAATGGAGCGGGGGCAGCAGGTGGGGCAGGGTGAGGGCGGGGGATGCAGGAGCGCGAAAGGGGCGTACGTGACAGTTTCTGAGAGTGCGAGGGGTGCCGTTACATTCAACCATCACATGGTAGGGGTTGGGGACGTGGGTGATGATATAGGGTCCTGTAAACCATGGTGCGAGCTTGTGGGGGGTAGGGAGCTGCACTATCATGACAGTGTCGCCCAGCTTGTAGGGGTTAGAAGCGGTGTCAGGACGAAGGTCCAGGTTATTCTGAAGGTGGGATAGTCGCCGCTTAAGGTGGTAGAGGGGGTCAGATGTGGGAGAAGAGGTGGGGGGCTGTAAGTGTTGTCGCAGGGGTAGGAGGAGAGGCGTTTCCCCAAACACTCGTTCATGAGGTGAAATGCCGTCCTCTTAGAGGCAGGAGTTGATGCCCCATTGCACGATTTTGACATGGGCGGGCCAGTCGTCATCTTTGGTGGCTTCTATCTGGATGCGGAGTTGGTTCATTGATGTACGATGGCTTTGTTCACAGATAGCATTTCCCTGGGGCCAGTAAGCAGATGAGTGTGATATGTGGTAGCCAAAGATTTGGGCTAGCTCCTCCCAGATTTTGCTGGTGAACTCTGGTGCCTTGTCAGAGTAGATTGCCTGTGGGATGCCAAAGTAAGGGAAAACGTGCCGAATAAGGGTGTCAGCAACTGCGACAGCATGGTGTTGTTGTGCCGAGCAGGTTATGATGAATTTTGAGTACGTATCAACAACAGTGATGACGTACCGATAGCCTGATTTCGGAGGTAGGGGTCCCACTACGTCAACTGCCAATGACTGCCAAGGTTTGTGGGTGGTAATGTGTCCTGATGGACCGGCGGTGAGGGTGATGTCTTTACCCAAGGTGCACGCCCGGCAGGATTAGATAATATCCTTGGCTAGGATGGAGGGATTGGGTGCCCAGTGTCATTAAAAACCTGCAAGAGTTTGTTTCTGCTCAGGTGGATTCCGTTGTGGGTGTGCAGGTGCCGGAGGGTGTCAAGGGCGGCGTTGGGGGCGAGGTTGATGTGCCCAGATGGAGTGAGAAGGTGGTCGTCCTGGCGATATAGCTTTTTGAAAAGGTGTTGGGGAATCCAGGGGGGTCGTTCCTTATGATGCCACTGTTGGAGGAGATCCGGCTCCAGTTTTACTGCACTGATAGGGAGCTGGGAGAGAGCAACTGCGTTGGTATGGAGTTTGCCAGGGTGGTAGGAGATCTCATAGTTGAACTCCTCTAGTGTCTCACGCCATCTGATGAGCTGGGCATTGTGAGTGTCAGACTGCCGCAGCCACTGGAGGGACTGATGATCGGTAATGATGGTGACTTGGGTCCCTGACAGGTATGCCTGGAAATGCTCTAGTGCCCAGATGATGCCTAGGCATTCCCTCTTTGTGGCAGCGTAATATTTTTTCCACCTGATTCAGGGTGCAGCTGGTGCAGGCAATGATGGCTGTCTTGGGCTTGGGCTAGCACAGTGCCCATTGCAATCAAGGAGACATTGGTGTAGAGTCGGAATGAGAGAGAGTAATTGGGGACGGCCACGACCGGGGCGGCAACGAGTTTGACCTTGAGCTGTTGGAAGGCAGCTCGTCTCTCATCCATCCAGATGAAAGGTTCTCCCTTCTGGGTCAGATCGTGGAGTGGTTTAGCAATGCGTGCGAACCCCTTCATGAAATGTCAGTAATAGGACGTCAGGCCGAGGAAGGCCCGAATCCCATGGACGTCCTGTGGCGGGGGGATGTCTGCGATGGTGTGGAGCTTGTCTGCATCAGGAGATACACCAGCCTGGGAGATGACATGTCCCAGGAATGAGACGGTTCTGGCAGCCAGGACGCACTTGAAGGACCAGAGTTTGAGGCCTGCTTGCCATATCCATGCGAAGACCTTGCGAAGGCACTGAAGGTGGTCGGCCCAGGTCTTGCTGAATACAATGATGTCATCTAGGTAGGCTAGACAGATCTCCCAGGTGAGGCTGCTGAGGATGGATTCCATTAGTCTCGAGAAGGTGGCGGGGCCGTTACAGAGGCTGAAGGGTAAGACATTAAATTCATAATGCTTCCCATTTTTGGTCGAGAAAGCGGTTTTGCCTCTGTCTTCCAGTTGCACTGGGACCTCCCAATACCCCGACTGGAGGTCAAAGTGGAGAACCATGAGGCACCATACAGGGAATCTAGAGAGTTGTCTATCTGCAGGAATGGAGTAGCATCCAAGGTGGTTACGTCATTGAGTTGGCAGTAATCCACGCAGAACCGCATTGTGCCATCCTTCTTCGTCACGAGAACGACGGGGGAGGACCAGGGGCTGGTGGAGGGGGAGATGACTCTGGCCTCAGTCATCTCTTGGACCTGGCGGTCTTCCTTTTCCCATTGCTTGGGATTTTTCCGCTGGGATGGCTGTTGGATCAGTGGGCCCGTTGTGTGGATCTCGCGAGCCAGGTAGGTGGTGTGTCCAATATTGGCAGGTCGCGCCACAAAAAGGTCCTGGAAATCCAGGAGGAGGCGGCGGGTGATTTCCAGGTCATAGGGGCGTGTGGCCCAGGCGGACCTATGTCCCTGTCACCCGGAGTCAGGTCGCACTCTGTTTGCCCCTCCATAGGCTCCTTCTGGGGGTGTTGAGATGCGCTCCCGTATTTTTAGTAACTCACTGTTCTGCCCTCTGTCATTCACTATCAGGACTGGGCATGGCGGCGGTCAGGTACAAGGGTGGTGGGAACAGCTCAGCCTGACTACTGATGGGGCTGAGTTCCGCTGGGGGTCTCTGTATTCAGGGGCCACGGGATCACTCGTAGGGGCGTCCTCTCTCATCCAGGGCTGTGGATGGCAAAGGGCCCCGCACTCTCAGGGCTCGGGGCTGGAATCTGACTCTCTGGACTGGGGCCGAACAGCTGCCTGAATTGTTCATTCAGGCACCTGATGGAGAAAGAGGGTCTCCGCCATCGAGGTGTGGGGATGTCCCAGCTAGGGGTCCTGGGGGCAGTCTCGAGGTACTGTGGGCTGTGATCTCCGGTGGTCGGTGATGCCATCAGGAGTGGGCTGCAGCGTCGGCCTCCATCGGGGTGCATCAGGCGAGGCCTCTCAGGGACTGGCTGTAGAGAGAACAGCCCGGTGGTGGTCACAGGGCCTCTCCAGCAGTCCTCCAGGCTGGGACCTCCCTCTGGGTAGTAGTCTCGTGGAGGGAAGGCAGCATCTGATGGAGTAGTGGCTACCGGCCATCTCTCATAGGGCCCGGCTACTGGCCGTGGCCTTCTAAGGGCGCGGCTATCGGCCATCGCAAAGGCCTGGCTACTGGCCATGGCCTATGTTTGGGAGCAGCTGCAGGCTGACTCAAGGGCACTTCAGAGCAGCTGCCGGCCGTCTCCTGACAAAGGCAGGAGCGGCTACCAGCCATCTGTAGGAGGGTCGAGCAGCTACCAGCCATCTCTAGGGCACCTTCAGAGCAGCTACTGGCCATCTCCTAACAAAGGCGGGAGTGGCTACTGGCCGTCTCCTGATTACCTCCAGAGTGGCTACCAGCCGTCTCCTGTAGGAGGGTTGAGTGGTTAATGGCCGTCTCTTGTAGGGCACCTTCAGAGCGGCTACCGGCCATCTCCTGACGAAGGCGGGAGCAGCTACCAGCTGTCTCCTGATTACCTCAGGAGTGGCTACCGGCTGTCTCCTGTAGGAGGGTCGAGCGGCTACCGTCCGTCTCTTGTAGAGCACCTTCAGAGCGGCTTCTGGCCATCTCCTGATGAAGGCAGGAGTGGCTACCAGCCATCTCCTTTTTACCTCTAGAACGGCTGCAGGCCATCTTCTGTAGGAGGGTTGAGTGGCTACCGGCCATCTCAGGGGTGCTGCCTGGAGCTAGAGTAATAGCTCCACCCCGATCCCGTTGGTGGTCGGCTCGCCCGGAAGGTAGTCTCTTTTTCCTGCTATGGTGGTGGCAGGCGAGTTCCGGGTCATAGGGGCGCGTGGCCCAGGTGGACTTATGTCCCTGTCGCCCGGATTCAGGTCGAGCTCTGTTTGCTCCTCCATAGGCTCCTTCTGAGGGTGTTGAGATGGCCTAAGCAAAACCATTCAGCATTTTACCAAGGTTACCACCCAGCATTCTAAATGCTTTCCTGGTTTACAGGAAGACATTTGGCTTGCCACTCAATGTAGAACTACCCCCAAAACAGGGTGTCACCACACTAAGTGGGTGGATGATGGGTGCCCCCACATACCACTGGAAATAGTCAATCTGACTATTATTTCCTTCAGAATCATAGGGGAGGGCAGTGATGGCTTGGACATTTTTTTTTTAAATATAAAAAAATCAGGTTAAAGCAAGAGTGTAATCTGGCTTATCTTAAACTGTTGCCACATCATTTGGGTCTTTACATTAACAATATGAAATTCTCAGCTCTTTTCAGCTTTAAGCTATAGTTAACGAAACACAAGTGACTAAATCATCCAAACCATCCCTACCAGTGGTGATGGTTCGGACAGTTGGGTAGGATGGTTCGGCCATATGTATTACTCAGCATATTCTTGAAATTATGTGAGTTATATTGGATAAAAACAAACATTTATTAATTCAAAGATATTTCATTTTCCTAAAGTACAATATTAAACATTAGATTCAGAATTAAAATGCAGTATAGTACCCCCAAAAGCACCCAGACACCCCCACAAGGAGCCTACAGAGGAGCAACGACAGCGTGGCAGGACTTGGAGCAACAACGGCGTAAGTCCGCCCGGCCACAAGCCCCTATGACCAGGAACTCGCCCGCCTCCACCATAGCAGGAATACTAGACTACCTTCCGAGTGAGCCTTCCCCAACCAGCCTCTGGGTGGAGCTGTCTATCCAGCTTCTGCCAACACCCCTGAGACGGCCTGTAGCCGCTCGCCCCTCGCTAAGGAGACGGCCTGCAGCTGCTCTGAGGGTACTAAGGAGATGGCCTGTAGCTGCTCCCGCCTTCGTCAGGAGATGGCCTGTAGCTGCTCTGAAGGTGTCTTCCTTGAGATGGCCTGTAGCCGCTCGCCCCTCACTAAGAAGATGGCCTGTAGCCTCTCTGAGGGTAATAAGGATATGGCCTGTAGCCACTCCCGCCTTCGTCAGGAGACGGCCTGTAGCCACTCCCGCCTTCATCAGGAGACGGCCTGTAGCCACTCCCGCCTTCGTCAGGAGACAGCCCATAGCCGCTCAACCCTCCTGAAGGAGACGGCCTGCAGCTGCTCCGAAGGTGCCTTCCCTGAGACGGCCTGTAGTGCTCACCCTTCCTGAAGGAGACGGCCTGTAGCTGCTCTGAGGGTAATAAGGAGACGGCCTGTAGCCACTCCTGCCTTCGTCAGGAAATGGCCTGTAGCCGCTCTGAAGGTGTCTTCCCTGAGACGGCCTGTAGCCGCTCCTGCCTTCGTCAGGAGATGGCCTGTAGCTGCTCCAAAGGTGCTTTCCCTGAGACGGCCTGTAGCCGCTCACCACTCCTGAAGGAGATGGCCTGTAGCCACTCTGAGGGTAAGAAGGAGACGGCCTGTAGCCGCTCTGAGGGTAAGAAGGAGACGGCCTGTAGCCGCTCTGAGGGTAAGAAGGAGACGGCCTGTAGCCGCTCTGAGGGTAAGAAGGAGACGGCCTGTAGCCGCTCTGAGGGTAAGAAGGAGACGGCCTGTAGCCGCTCTGAGGGTAAGAAGGAGACGGCCTGTAGCCGTTCTGAGGGTAAGAAGGAGACGGCCTGTAGCCGCTCTGAGGGTAAGAAGGAGACGGCCTGTAGCCGCTCTGAGGGTAAGAAGGAGACGGCCTGTAGCCGCTCTGAGGGTAAGAAGGAGACGGCCTGTAGCCGCTCTGAGGGTAAGAAGGAGACGGCCTGTAGCCGCTCACCACTCCTGAAGGAGATGGCCTGTAGCTGCTCTGAGGGTAAGAAGGAGACGGCCTGTAGCCGCTCCGAAGGTGTCCTCCCTGAGACAGCCTGTAGCCACTCAACCCTCCTGAAGGAGACAGCCTGTAGCCGCTCTCACCTCCGTCAGGAGACGGCCTGTAGCCGCTCTGAAGGTGCCTCTGGGTCTGCTGGCAGCTGCTCACTCCCCCAGGCCACGGCCAGTAGCCAGGCCTTGGCGACAGCCTGTAGCCGCACCGGCAGGAAGCCATGACAAGTAGCTGAGCCCTGCAGCAGGAGACGGCCTGTAGCTGCTCCTTTGTCTGAAGCTGACGCCTGTTCCCCGACACACGACTCAGAGGAAGTCTCGGGCCAAGAGGAGTACTGGAGAGGCCCCTTAGTCTCCCCCGGCCTCTGTTCCCTACAACCGGATCTGGAGGAAACCCACCTGATGGACCCCGATGCAGACTGTTGCTGCAGCCCCTTCCTGTCGGCGCCGCCAAGCCCTGGGGGCTGCAGCCCTTGGGAACCCCAGACCACCCCCAGGACTCTCAGGCAGGAATTCCCCACACCTCGACGTCGGAGATCTTCGTCCTCCGTCAGGAGCCTGAACGACAGGTTCAGGCAGTTATTCAGCCCCAGCCCTGAGGGCCACACTCCTGTCCCCAGCCCTGAGAGGACGGGACCCTTCGCCACCCACAGCCCTGGACAAGAACAGACTCCCCTGCGCGTGATTCCGTGGCCTCTGGATATAGAGGCCCCTGGTGGTGCCCAGCCCCGTCAGTAGCGGAGCTGTGACACCCCTCTGCCCTTGCACCTGACTGCCACGACACCCAGACCTGACAGGAGTGACAGTATTAGAACAGTATTTGTGACCAAGTGATATAAAGGCAGAACAGTGAACTAACTCTCTAATGGAAGTCAGTGATAATACCCAAGTGGTGGAGTGAATAACAACTACAGTGTACAGTGTCTGTGACCTAGGGATATAAAGACGGAACAGTGAACTACCCATCTAATAGAAGTCAGTGATAATACCAAAGTGGTGGAGTGAGTAACAGCAACAGTATAAACACAAATACGGCCACCCAGTGAGAGTCGAGTCTAACAAGGTAAATACGCTACCATCAGAAAATACCTCCTGATACTAGGACCATATTCAGATCCCAGTGCCAATGAAACACTCACCAGCAGGGAATAACATTATTAACTCCACGAATATAGAGAACCCGGACTTCCCATAATTTAAGAACACTCTGCCTGAAGTGTTATTCACTGTGACCCGAGCAGTATTCTGTGTGATACTGATAACCAAATGTAGACATAAGAGCTTGTAATTGCCCAGTGTATTTGTATCAGTAACATCTACTCGTTCTCCTATCCAACTAATTCACGTGTAAGGTTGCTGCCTTGAGTTTTTGTGTCCTACCTCTCTCCTATTTGTCTAAGCCCTGGTCTAGAAAGAGAGCCCTGCTTTACACTAGGCGTTTACGGGACGGGAAGCCGAACCTAAAATACCTAGCATTACACTGGTGGACAGCAGTGGTTCTTGAACCCGGGCATAAGAGAGAGGTAATCAGGAAATACTGAATAATGGCAACCAAACCCCACGTGCAATTACCTAAGTTCGACCCCAAACAGTATGATGTTCACACATACCTGATAATTATTAAACCTTTGGTAGATATCAGTTTTGAGGATGACAAGCAGAAAATTGCAGTCACACTCCCACTACTGGGCAAAGTGACAGCTAATATAGCACCCAAAATCGTCCCAGGGCTCACCTGGCAGAATTTCACGAAACTCGTGATCCAAGCCAACACCCCATCACTAGGGAAAGTGGTGGCACTATCCCAACTGGATAGTTTAACTTTTGATGGCAACTTAGACGATACTTTAATCCAGGCGAGACTCCTGGTCACTGCTGCCTACCTGGAGGCAGATGATGAACCCCGGGAACAACTCATGTTTCACACACTTATCAGGATCCTCCCCAGTTTCATCAAAGAACATTTTATCATATATGACCCTACGGGAGACCTGGAGAAAGATATCTGAGTAACGAGGCGCCTTCCAGCCATCGATTCCACCCCTCAACACATCGGCGCAATCGATCAGTTTCCCACGGGTATCATTGCGATTGGCCCGTAGGAATTTTCTGCTTGCAGCTGCGGATGCCCCATTCACGACATCCACAAGCAGCTCAAAACTGCCTGGCGCAGCAGAACCACCAGAGGGCACCTACAAGCCGACCCACCACACACTGATTGCCCCGAGCTTAGGGGAAAGAGAAAAAAACGGAACAAAAATAACAGAAGGCGCCCACCACTGTCCCCGCACCCCCCCTATCCTAGTGGAGGGCCACCTCACATCCCCACCAGTCTTCGACAGAAGGAAACGGCACATTTCCTTTTACTCTCCTCCCTCTGTCTCTTCTCTTTTACCCTCCTCTTCCTCTGATCCACCCTCACCCACCTCATCTTTTTTGTTCACCCCCCCCTACCCCATCCTCAACCTCACCATCCCCACGGACCCCCAGCTTGTCCCTAATAACCTCACCAGATGCCTTGCTGCCCACCACACCCCACACCTCACCACCCACCACTCCATCACGAGCTCAGCCCCCCTGCTACCACCTACACTGTCCCATCACCAAACATCCAGACAACACCACGAGGCCGCACCTCCCCACCACCACCAGCTCCTTCAACACCCACACCTCACCCCACCTTTCCTCACCTCCGACGACACACACCACCTGCCACACCCCACTCCTCAGCCCCTGCCACCCCACCACCACTGCCAATACAACCAACTCCAAACAAGCCACCATGGTTCCAGCACCGCACTCTGCCCACCACCACGCCCACACCCGCACCATCTCCTGCTTTCACACCCACCACCCACCCCACACAGCAAGCACAGAACCTTGCTACCACCCAAACCACCCCACCACCAAACACCGGGATGGCGCCACAAGACCGTACTCCCTTCTCACCACCCACACGAAGCCACCTCACCTGCCACCTCACCACCGCTACTGACCTCCAGTGTCAGAGCACCCTCACACTCCCACACACCGCCCACCTCGCCCACGCCCATCATTGGAGCGCCACCCGAAACTACCCCACCCTGGCGCGCCACTTCCACCGCCACACCATATGCAGCCACAGCACCAAAGGGCCACGCACTCTCCTCACCACTCACTCCCACCCTCAAACCTGCCCTCACCCGCTCTGGCCCCCAACCATCCCCGCCTGCAAGATACACCACCCCCTCCCCAATCCCAACTCCACCTTCCCCACCACCAACCACCACCGCCAATCCCCCCCCGACTCCTATGATTGCTACATCTCCCCCCCGCCACCTCTCTCTCCCTCCCCCTTCCCCGCTGCCTCCACCTCACCTCCTGTCCCACCGCCTCACACCTCGCCTGACAACTCACAAATGCCATCAGCTTCCCGCTGCTCCCCCACCTCCTCACCACCTGCCGCCTCATCTCCCATGAAGATAAGGCGAGCTGCATGTGCACTGTCCCTTGGACGTAACCAGCGAGTCCGAGGACCACACCACCTCCTGCAACTCCTCCACCATCCTCTTCCTCACCTGCGATGAGGAACAAGACAAAAACTCCGCCACCACACCCTGGCACGTCCTCCTCCAACACCTACAGCCAGTCTACACCACCTATGACACCAAAGTTTAACACATCCAGTCACAGGACATGACTTTTTCCCAGCAGACGGTGGTAAAATGCAGTATTGTGCCCCCGAAAGCACCCAGACACCCCCACAAGGAGCCCACAGAGGAGCAACAACAGCCCGCCAGGACTCGGAGCAACAACAGCATAAGTCCGCCCAGGCCGCGTGACCATATGACCCTGAACTCGCCTGCTGCCACCATAGCAGGAATACTAGACTGCCTTCCGGGCAAGCCTACCCCAACCAGCTTTGGGGTGGAGTTGTCTATCCAGCTCCTGCCAGCACCCCTGAGACGGCCTATAGCCGCTCCCACCTTCGTCAGCAGACGGCCTGTAGCTGCTCTGAAGGTGTCTTCCTTGAGACGGCCTGTAGCCGCTCAGAAGGTGTCCTTCCTGAGACGGCCTGTGGCCGCTCAGAAGGTGTCCTTCCTGAGACGGCCTGTAGCCGCTCAACCCTCATGAAGGAGACGACCTGTAGCCGCTCCGAAGGTGCTCTCCCTGAGATGGCCTGTAGCCGCTCACCCCTCCTGAAGGAGAGGGCCTGTAGCCACTCTGAGGGTAAGAAGGAGATGGCCTGTAGCCACTCCCGCTTTCATCAGGAGACGGCCTGTAGCTGCTCCGAAGGTGTCCTCCCTGAGACGGCCTGTAGCCGCTCAACCCTCCTGAAGGAGATGGCCTGTAGCCGCTCTGAGGGGAACCAGGAGACGGCCTGTAGCCGCTCCCGCCTTCATCAGGAGACAGCCTGTAGCCACTCCGAAGGTGCCTCTGGGTCTGCTGGCAGCTGCTCACTCCCCTGGGCCACGGCCAGCAGCCGGGCCTTGGCGACGGCCTGGAGCCGTGCCCCCAGGAACCCACGGCCAGTAGCCGGGCCTTGGCAACAGCCTGTAGCCGCGCCCCCAGGAACCCACGGCCAGTAGCCGGGCCCTATGGAAGGAGACGGCCTGTAACCGCTCCTCTGTCTGAAGCTGACCCCTGTTCCCCAACCCACGACCCAGAGGGAGTCCCGGGCCTAGAGGAGTGCTGGAGAGGCCCGTTAGTCTCCCCCGGTCTCTGCTCCCTACAACCGGATCTGGAGGAGACCCACCTGACGGACCCCGATGCAGAACGGTGCTGCAGCCCCTTCCTGTCGGTGCTGCCAAGTCCTGGGGGCCGCAGCCCTCGGGAACCCCAGACCGCCTCCAGGACTCCTGGACGGGAACTCCCCACACCTCGACATCAAAGATCTTCGTCCTCCATCAGGAACCTGAATGACAGGTTCAGGCAGTTATTTGGCCCCAGCCCTGAGAGCACGGGACCCTTTGCCACCCACAACCCTGGACGAGACCGGACGCCCCTGCTCGTGATCCCGTGGCCTCTGGATATAGAGGCCCCCGGTGGTGCCCAGCCCCGTCAGTAGCAGAGCTGTGATACCCCTCTGCCCTTGCACCTGACTGCCACGACACCCAGACCTGACAGGAGTGACAGTAATAGCACAGTGTTTGTGACCAAGTGATATAAAGGCAGAACAGCAAACTAACCCTCTAATGG
Source organism: Coenobita brevimanus (assembly GCF_032717465.1). Lineage (NCBI taxonomy): Eukaryota > Metazoa > Arthropoda > Malacostraca > Decapoda > Coenobitidae > Coenobita > Coenobita brevimanus. The sequence continues at coordinate 20,327,196 of NC_136977.1, forward strand.
AAGTCAGTGATAATACCCAAGTGGTGGAGTGAATAACTACAGTGTACAGTGTCTGTGACCTAGGGATATAAAGACGGAACAGTGAACTACCCATCTAATAGAAGTCAATGATAATACCAAAGTAGTGGAGTGAGTAACAACGACAGTGTAAACACAAATACGGCCACCCAGTGAGAGTCGAGTCTAACATGGTAAATATGCTACCATCAGAAAATACCTCCTGATACTAAGACCATAATCAGACCCCAGTGCCAAAGTAACACTCAGCAGCAGGGAATAACATTAGTAACTCCACAAATATAGAGAACCCGGACTTCCCATAATGAAGAACACTGCCTCAAGTGCTATTCACTGTGACCTGAGCAGTATCCTCCGTGATATTGATAACCATATGTAGACATAAGAGCTTGTAATTGTCCAGTGTATTTGTATCAGTGACATCTACTCGTTCCCCTGTCCAACTAAGTAATACACGTGTAAGGTTGTTGCCTTGAGTTTTTGTGTCCTACCTCTCTCCTATTTGTCTAAGCCCCGGTCTAGAAAGACAGCCCGCTATACGAGTACGCTAGGCGTTTATGGGACGGGAAGCCGAACCTAAAACACCTAGCACTACAAGAATCCAAATGAACTACTTGATATGTGTTTAAAAATATATATTTTATAACTGAAATAACCTTCACCAGATGTATTAATAAATTACTTAACCTCTTACTATCTGCTACAAAATTATGCATAATTAGCCTTCTCTCTCTCTCTCTCTCTCTCTCTCTCTCTCTCTGGAATATTGACTTTACTTTTCACTTTCTAGACATTATATAACAGACGGACTAACTTAAGACCTTTACTGCATATTGCAGCCTGCAAAACTGAAACAGAAGTTGCATTACCCCTTCCTTCTTTAACACTTTTAGGAACAGGTTAAATAAACAAAATTATTAATATATATATCTCGATAACTATTAAGAATGGTGTTTCACTATGCGTTCAAATATAAGTGATAAAAAGTAGCGTTATCATTTGATAAGGTCATGACTTAGTAGTAGTGGGGGGATAGTTAGGACTGTCCGAACCATCCCCCTCCTCAACTGTCCAAATCATCCCAAATCTATGTAATTAATTCATGGGTACTCTCAAATTTCACATGAGAAGGTTTAACATTCGTTTTTTTATAGCAATATGTTTTACATGCAACACAAATTCACCCTGATAATGAACAGTTCGATGCTTGGCATATTCATAAAGGTAAAGCTTACGATATACACTCAAATTATTACACAGATGCAAAAAATAATAAAATCTGACCTGCATAAAAAAGTGGGGGGTTTCTAGCTTGCAGGTTCCGTGTGGTCGAAGTAAACAAACTCTCCCACTTTCACACAAGATCACACGGCCCTAGGTCCCATACGTTTCTCAGGGAATGCACTGTCCGAACCATCCCACTGTCCGAACCATCACCGCTCTCCCCTGTGTAATGAACCTATTCTCTCATTTCCTTAATGCATTATTGCACACAATCATGTTCATTGCCTCCCGAAACTCGAGTAGGCTGTCCTTTCCCCTTCCACATTCCTCGCACCATATGTACATCCTCCATGTACCCTTTCATATCCTTGAGCTGCTTCACCCACAAATTTCACTCTCATTATCCCCCATACCACTTACTAAATGTATTAAATTGTCCCAGAATTTATCTTTTTTACGTCATCCATGCTAGCCTGTGGGGCATAAGCCGATATAAATGAAACTGTGAGCCTTACCGAACAAATTTTTCACTACTAATATCCCTTCATTCACCCTCATTACAGTCATGACATTCCACTCAGTTTTCCTTAATTAGCACACACACACACACACACACACACACACACACACACACACACACACACACACACACACACACACACACACCATTATACAGTATATGCCAAAATAAGGCCGTCCCCGTTATAACGATAAGATGCTTAGGGGAAAACTCATCGTTGAACCAGGGTATCGTTAACTAGGGATAATATGCCCGCCCCCGCAGCCGGACCCCCCACACCGCTACGGAGCCGCAGCCCTACCCCCACCCCATGAGGACACCAAAGTGGGCCAGGTGAGTGCGGGACCAGCCCGGAACAAGACGGGTGCCGGGCCGCCCCGACCTTGTGTCCCTCTTCCCCTCAACCTACCCAACCATGACGTCGCAGGAATGCAACACTACTTCTCAACCAGACCAGCCCTTTGCAGGATTGGGGTGGGACTGCACTAGATACAGTCCCAGGCAGCGCCGCGGTAACGGCCATCGTCCGTACCGGGAAGGGAACAGCTATCATACGTCCCTCAGCTTTCCCCCCACAGCGCCACAGTAACGGCCATTGTCCGTACCGGGGAAGGAATGGCCATCGTACATCCTTCTGCTGTAGCTACATCTGGTGGCCGCCTTAACAGGTTAGCTATTGAGCGCTCACCGACTGGCACAGGAAGGAAGAGTGGGACTGCGATGATATCCATTGTCCGCGTCGGGGAGGGAACGGCCATTGTATGTCCCTCATCCACTTCCTCCTCCTACGGGAGTAGCCCTGGAGTCGATGAGTTAGCTATTGAGCGCTCACTGACAGAAGAAGGCAGGAGAGGTGGAGCCGCGGAAACGGCCATCGTCCATACCAGGGAGGAAGCAGCCAACATACATCCCTCGTCCACCTCCTCCTCCTCCTTCGGGAGTAGCACCGCTGTAATGGCCATCGTCCGTACTGGGGAGGGAACGGCCACCGTAGGTCCCTCAGCTATTTCATATAGGGTCAGCAGAGCCGTGGTAATGGCCATCATCCATACCGGGGTGGGAACGGCCATCATACATCGCTAATCTGCCTCTTCCTCCTTCAGGAGCAGCGCCGCAGTAACGGCCATCATCCACGTCAAGGAAGGAACGGCCACCGTACATCCTTCTGCTGCAACCCCAGAGGGCTGTGGAGCCGCTACGACGGCCATTGTCCGCATCGAGGAAGGGAAGGCCATCGTATGCCCTTTGTCTACAGCTCTCGGAGTTTCCCCGGAGGGGAAGGTCCTTTGCACAGCCTGCCCTCCACCTCTGGGCTGCGTGGGATGCCCGCCTCTCTCTCCCTCCAGATGTGGTTCCCCACAGATGCTGCCATTCCAGGAGTGGTGGCGAGGTCCTGTTGCTGAAGGCGAGGTCCGCACCCTGCACCCGGCCCCTGGACGATGCCAGTTCCTGATGGACGCCCCGCAAGCGAGGTCCCACAGCCAACCCCTGATGGCACCCCAACCTAAGGGCGGCCACAGTTCCAAGTCTCCCAGGGCCAGCCCGCGGACCCCACGGTGGGACCGCTCCAGGCCCACTCACCGTCGGCCCTCCGCCCAGAGTGAGAAGCGGCAGGCCCAACTCTTGGCCCTGTTCAGCCTTAGTCCCGAGGGCCACCTACCAGGTCAAGGCCCTAACAAGGAAGGGCCTCCCTGCACCCCAGACCAGACACGCGCCCAGGTCACGACGCCCCCGAGAATGATCCAGTGCCTCCTGCAGGAGAACTCTCCGGAAGGCCTCCCTCCTACTCCCAGGTGCCACCTCAAGTAAACCCAGGCCAAACGATACAGTAACGATGCCCTAACTTCAAGTGTCATGTGGAAAGACTTAGTAGTGACAGTGACCTCCAGTGATACCGGGCAGTGGGACAGAAATAAAACCCACAAGGGTGGCTACTCCAGTCAACCCTGAGTATTGTGCCTATAACTAAGTTCCCTAGAAACAGAGTGATACCTAGAGTGTGTGACTCCGAGACTAACTCACTACCAACAGTCCAGTGATATAAAGTATGTAAACCAGTGTCGCCACAGAACTGTGTTATTCACCCTATATTGACTCAGATGTAAAGATCATGCTATGTACTGTGTTATTAGAGTTGTTCCCTAGAAACAGAGTGATATCTTAAGTGCGACTTGGGGACTAACTTACTAACAATAGTCCAGTGAAGTAAATTGTATATGTGAACGTCACCACAGCTCTGTGCTATTCACCCCCACACTAACTCAGGTGTAAAGACTGTGCCCATGATAAGTTATATTAATATTAAGTCGCTTGTCATTTTATTCCAATCATATCCATTGTACCTCTGTATGTATATTGAAAGGAAATTGATCCAAGGCAATAGATGTGTTAAAGTGTCCTGCGGAGCTTTTATGCCCTGTCTCTTTGTAAGTGTTCTACTTTTGGTCTAGAAAGAGGACCCCGCTCAGTCGCTGGTGTCTTTGGCGCGAGAAGTTGATCCAAAGCGACCAGCATAACACTTGTGGCAAGCAGTGGTTCTGGATCCGATTAGAACACGGAGGAACAAATAAGGAAATCTTGCACAATGGCGGCCAAACCACACGTTCAATTGCCAAAGGTCAATCCCAAACAATACGACATCGATGTGTACTTGGATATGGTTAAACCTTTATTGGACATATGATTTGATACTGACAGGGAAAAAATTGCAGTCACACTACCTCACCTGGGCAATATTGTGGCAACCATAGCCACAAAAACTGTCCCTTACTTAAATTGGGACCAATTCATGCATATCGTGAAGCAGGCTGTCATGCCTTCTTTGGGCAGAGTTGTTGCTCTCTCACAACTGGACGCCCTCACTTACGACGGTAGCCTCAATGACACTTTCATCCAGGCATGGCGACTCGTCACCGCCGCCTATCCCGAAGCCAGCACTGTCCCTTGGGACCTACATACATTCAATACCCTGCTGAGAATCTTCCCAAGCACAGTCAGGGAACACTTCACAATATACTATCCTTCGGGAGACATGGACCAAGACCTACAGCTTGTACGCTGCCTCCTTGCCGCCTGCCCCACACCTCAACCTATACATGCGGTCAATAAATTCCCCACAACCAAGGCGCAGCCACAAAAGCAACGGACGCCCCCAACACCATTCACTACAGAGCCCTCACCTGCCATACCCAGAGCTCACCCTCCGAAGAAATGCCCTAACCCCAGAGAAAACTCCAACCTGATCTCCATAAACCCATGGGAATTTACTGCCTGCAGTCACAGCTGCCCTCTGCATGATATACGCGAGCAACTGAAGGCCACATGACGCAGGGCGCCCCACAAGGGCGCCGGAAGGTGTCATCTTTGGACGACGACACTTCACCCCTCCCTTATACAGACCCAGGGGAAGTGGAGCCCAATGAGGAGAGCAACATACAACAGATGGATTTATAGATCCAAATCCGCACCTCCCCCTGGTGGCGGGGGCCACTTCACATAAATACAGACCCCCAGTCTACGACAAAATGAGGCTGAATAGGGTCAAGGCAAGACTATTGGTTGACGCGGGAGCAGCCAGATCCTGCCTCCACTCACATTTCTACTCCCGTCACAGCTCCACCTTCAGCCCCCTTCTCCCCACCTCAGCCAACCTCATAGACACGGGGGATGGCCCCCTGCCTATCCGTGGGGAAATCCGGGACCTGCGGACTGACACCCACCAACAATCCACCGCAAGACCCCTTCATCGTCTTCAACTCCACCTGCCATGCATACGACGGCTACCTGGGGCTGGACCTCCTACAGAAGCTCCACGCCAACATCGACTGCCGCAAGCACCACCTCCACTTCCGTCCAGCCCCCCTCCCCCCCTAACCCCCCACACAGCAGGCGCACACCTCCACCCAACACATCCCCACTCCCGCCATCCCCTCAATCACTCTGCACATGTATCTTTACTTCACCCTCACCCCTCCCATCCCCCACCATCATGCCTTCTCACCCCCACTCCTCGTCTCTTTCTTCTCCTTCACCGCCTCTTCCGCCTCCAACTTTCCTTTCCACCATTGCTTCCACCCTCACCATTCCCTCACATCGCGAGGCTTGGTTACAATTAAACTGGGCCAGCGGTACATCCATACCATTTTCACCAAACTTACCATCCGGGCCCCTCTCATTATGTTTACTCTCTCCCACATTTCTTCCCCCCCAAGTCCAAGCCATGCAAATCGCAAACCTCACCGCCACGCCACTTACTCTCCCTCAAGGTTTAATAGTAGGCGACATGGAGGAAGCCGAGCCTTGTGAGACACCCTTCCCCACTCCCGCCACGTTACCTACCCTACCTGACCACCTCTCCACCCACCAGGCAAACAGCCTCCAACAACTCCTCCTGGACTTCCAAGACCTTTTTTCATCTGGCTTTGCAGACATCGGGCACACCACCTACCTGAGCCATGAAACTGCCACTACAAGACCACCCATCCACCAACCCTCACGACGCAAAAACCCCAAGCAACGGGTAGAGGAAGACCGGCAGGTCCAGGACATGCTCGATGCTGGTGTTATATCATACTCTACCAGCCCCTGGTCCTCCCCCATCATGCCTGTTAGAAAGATGGCACCATGCAGTTCTGTGTTGACTACCGTAAACTCGATGATGTCACCAGCAAGGACGCCACTCCCCCACCCAGAAAAGATGAATCCCTCAACTCACTGCATGGCTCTTCCTGGTTTTCCACCCTCGACTTGCAGTCGGGATACTGGCAAGTCCCTGTCCACCCAAAAGACAAACAAAAAACAGCCTTCTCCACCAGTAATGGCACACATTACGAATTCAACGTCCTCCCTTTCGGCCTCTGCAATGCACCAGCCATATTCTCCCGTCTCATGGAGTCAGTCCTATGTGGCCTGACCTGGGAGATCTGCCTAGCGTATCTAGATGATGTCATTGTGTTCAGCCGAACCTGGGCCAACCATCTCCATTGCCTCAAACAAGTATTTACCACAATACGCCAGGCCGGACTCAAACTCAAACCTTCCAAGTGCATCCTAGCTGACAGATCCGTCTTGTTCCTGGGACACATGATCGGAGCCGAGGGCATCTCTTCTGACCCCGTCAAATTGCTGCCATCGCTGACCTCCCCCTACCTAAGGACGTCCGCGCGCAACACCATGCTTCACCTCCACGCAGACATCGGTATCCACCTCGGCACAAAAAAATTACTGCAAGTTTTCAATGACATATATTGGACATCCAACCCCTCGACCATCACCAAAGACATCATCCAAACGTGCCGAGTCTGCTCCTTGGGTAAAGATATCACGCACACAGCTGAACCTACGGGAAAAATTACGGCAAGCAAGCCACGGCATGGTTGACATAGTCAGGCCCCTAATACTCAAAGCAGGCAACAAATACATCATTACCTTCATTGATGCATATTCCAAACATCTCATCGCCTGCCCCGCAAAAGAACATAACGCAATGACAGTAGCAGATGCATTAGTCCGCCATGTTTTCCCCTATTTCAGGATTCCCCAGGCCCTACACTCTGATAATGCCCCTGAGTTTACCGGCAAAGTCTGGGATGAATTAGCCAACCTGTTCGGCTATCAAATCTCACACTCCTCCCCATACTGGCCCCAAGGAAATAGTATCTGTGAGAGAAGTCACCGTTCTCTCCTTAATCAGGTGTGGACAAGAATTTTACAAACAGGCAACGACGACTGGCCAGCCCACATGAAAATTGTTCAGTGGGGTTTGAACACATGCCCTAGGGATGATGGAACCACCCCCCACAAGCGAGTTTTCGGGGAAACCCCGCTCCTACTGCCCCTCCGCCACCACCTCCAACCACCCTCCACACCCACCACCACCAACCCCCTACACCATCTCAAGAGACGCCTCCACCACCTTCAACAACAACAAGATCTGTAACCGGACACACTCACCTCCAGCCCCTACAAACCAGGAGACTATTGTCATGGCACACTTACCCACCCCAGACAAGCTATACCCCCGATTCGACGGCCCCTTCACCATCATAAAAGTCCCTAACCCCAACCAAGTCACCATCCAACAGCACGGGCGCCCACGCACGTATTGCAACCGCCACGTGCGCCCCTTCCGACCCACCAACAATGACATTCCCCCAGAACGCGAGCCACACACCTCCCGCTGTGCAGCAACCACCTCCACTCCCTCTGAGAATCAACCCCCCGATTCATACTCCTGCTCCTTCTCACCCTCCCTCGCCACCTAACCTACCATGACCCCCCCTCCCACTACCCCTCTAAAGGACCCGCCGCTGACATCCTCTGATTCCACAACATCACCAACCCCCCCTCCTCCTCCACACCCCACTCAGACACCTCACCATCACCTCCTCCACCTTGCCCATCACCAACCTATACCCCCCACCACACTTCAACCACACACCACTCCATGACAACTCCCGCCACAACCCCTGCAGAAACAACCACCCACACCTTGTCATGACCATGACGGTCACCCCCACCCACCCACACTCCCTCCGCCACCAACCCCCACATCACTGCACCAGCAAACCTCCCACGTCCACCACCCACCACCCACACCACCCAAGCAGCCACCCCTGCCCACCCATTACCCACCGATCACGCCCACTACACTCGCAACCCCTCACCACCACCCGCAACCATTCACGCCCCAACCACGATGCCCACACCACCATGTGCCTCCACAGCTTCACCCCCCATGCCCGTCCTCACTACCACGACCACCAGATCCGGACGCCTCTTATGCCCACCAGCCACATACACCCCAGTGCCCACTCCTACATCACCGACACCACCACACTCACCCCCACACACAACACCCCCCCCCCAATAGTAGGCCCATCACCCTCAGCCTTAATCAAGCCAGGTGGAAACTTCCACCAGCCCAATTCCCCAAGGGGAGCCGTCGCTCCACCCCTCACCTCCCCCATAAAAGCCCGAGGACTTCACCCCTAGCCAGCATACAGCCACCAACCCTGCACCAAGCACCACCACCAGAGATGAGGATCCACAGAATTGTTTGGCATCCCCTCCACGGACTGGGACAGAGAATACGAGGGATGCAACACCTCCGCAGCCTTCGTCACACCCAACACACTTCCACACTCCACATCACAGTTAACGCCCACCAAGAACCTAACCATATAACACACCTCTGGACTGCGTTCTTCCAACACACACCTGCACACCAGACCTCCACTACAACTAAATACCACCTCCAGTCACGGGGCCGTGACTTTCTTACAACGGATGGTGGTAATATGCCTGCCCCCGCCGCCGGACCCCCCACACCGCTACAGAGCCGCAGCCCTACTCCCACTCCAGGAGGACACCACGGCAGGCCATGTGAGTGCGGGCCGGCCCAGAACAAAACGGGCTGCGGGGCGCCCCGACCTTGTGTCCCTCTTCCCCTCAACCTACCCAACCATGACGTCACAGGAATGCGGCACTACTTCTCAACCAGACCAGCCCTCGGCAGGATTGGGGTGGGACTGCACCAGATACAATCCCAGGCAGCGCCGCGGTAATGGCCATCATCCGTACCGGGAAGGGAACGGCCATCGTATGTCCCTCAGCTGTTTCCTCCTGCAGCTCCGCAGTATTCATACCGGGGAAGGAACGGCCATCGTACATCCTTCTGCTGTAGCCACATCTGGTGACCGCCTTGGTGAGTTAGCTATTGAGCACTCACCGACTGGCACAGGAAGGAAGAGTGGGACTGCAACGATGGCCATCGTCCACATTGGGGAGGGAATGGCCATCATACGTCCCTCACCCACTTACTTCTCCTACAGGAGTAGCCCTGGAGTCGGTGAGTTAGCTATTGAGAGCTCACCGACAGAAGAGGCAGGAGAGTTGGAGCCGTGGTAAAGGCCATCGTCCGTACTGGGAAGGGAATGGCCATCATATGTCCCTCATTCAACTCCTCTTCCTCCTTCGGGAGTAGCACCGCTGTAACGGCCATCATCAGAACAGGGGAGGGAACGGCCACCCTACATCCCTCAGCTACTTCCTGTAGGGCAGGCAGAGCTGTGGTAACGGCCATCATCCATACCGGGGAAGGAACGGCCAATGTACGTCCTTCTGCTGCTACCCCAGAGGGCTGTGGAGCCGCGACAAAGGCCATCGTCCATGTCGGGGAAGGGACAGTCATCATACACCCTTCATCCACAGCTCTCGGGGTTTTTCTGGAGGGGAAGATCCCTTGCACAGCCTGCCCTCCACCTCTGGGGTGCGTGGGATGCCCGTCTCTCTCTCCCTCCAGGTGTGGTTCCCCACAGGCGCTGCCATTCCAGGAGTGGTGGCGAGGTCCTGTCACTGAAGGCGAGGTCCGCACCCTGCACCCGGCCCCTGGACAACGCTGGTTCCTGACAGACGCCTCACGGGCGAGGTGCTGCAGCCAACTGCTGACAGCGCCCCAACCTAAGGGCAGCCACAGTTTCAAGTTTCCTAGGGCGAGCCCGCGGACCCCAAGGTGGGACCGCTCCAGCCTCATTCGCCTTCGGCCCTCCGCCTGGAGTGAGAGACGGCAGGCCCAACTCCTGGCCCTGTTCGGCCCTAGTCCTGAGGGCCACCTACCAGGTCAAGGCCCTAACAAGGAAGGGCCTCCCTGCATCCTAGACCAGACACGCGCCCAGGTCATGACGCCCCCGAGAGTGATCCAGTGCCTCCTGCAGAAGGACACTCCGGACGGCCTCCCTCCTACTCACAGGCATCCCCTCAGGTAAACCCAGGCCAAATGATACAGTGACGACACCCTAACTCCCAGTGTCGTGTGAAAAGACTTAGTAGTGACAGCGACCTCCAGTGATACTGGGCAGTGGGACAGAAATAAAACCCACAAGGGTGGCTACTCTAGTCAACCCTGGGTATTGTGCTTATAACTAAGTTCCCTAGAAACAGAGTGATACCTAGAGTGTGTGACTCCAAGACTAACTCACTACCAACAGTCCAGTGCTATAAAGTATGTAATCCAGTGTCGTCACAACTTTGTGTTATTCGTCCTATATTGACTCAGATGTAAAGATCATGCTATGTACTGTGTTATTAGAGTACTAAGTTCCCTAGGAACAGAGCGATATCTTAAGTGTGCGACTCGGGGACTAACTTACTAACAACAGTCCAGTGAAGTAAACTGTATAAGTGAACGTCACCACAACTCTGTGCTATTCATCCCCACGCTAACTCAGGTGTAAAGACTGTGCCTATGATATGTCATAGTAATATTAAGTCTCTTGTCATTTTATTCCAATCATATCCATTGTACCTCTGTATGTATATTGAAAGGAAATTGATCCAAGGCAATAGATGTGTTAAAGTGTCCTGCGGAGCTTTTATGCCCTGTCCCTTTGTAAGTGTTCTACTTCCGGTCTAGAAGGAAGACTCCGTTCAGTTGCTGGTGTCTTTGGTGCAAGAAGTCAATCCAAAGTGACCAGAATAACAAGGGACGTTAAAACAAAGTATAGAGATGTGATTGGGAGCCTCTGGATCCCATCCCCCGAACTAAGTACAACACGCACCCAAATGAGTCCACAAATAAGTTTCTAGCTCACTTAAGCCCCCAAATACTTTAAAAACAAGCAAAACTAAGCCTAAAAGCAGTTTATAACTCACTTAAACCCAAAAATGAAATTTGAAAATCATCAAAAATGTGTCTGGAAAAATCAAACTTAGTAAACTGTACTCAAAGATGAGTGTTCACCCCACCTATGACTAAAACACATTACTGTATTCTAAGTCTAAAAACAGTTTATAATTCAACCTAATATGCCATATAGTGCCCCCGAAAAGACACAGACACCCCCACAAGGAGCCAACAAAGGAGCAACGACAGTGCGCTGGGACTCAGAGTGACAACGGCATAAGTCAACAGGGGCTGCGTGCCCCTATGACCCGGAACTCGTCCGCTGCCACCATAGCAGGAATACTAGACTACCTTACAGGCAAGCCTTCCCCAACCAGCTAAGGGGTGCAGCTGCCTATCCAGCTCCTGCCAGCAGACCAGAGGCAGCCTGTAGCTGCTCACCCCTCGCTAAGGAGACAGCCTGTAGCTGCTCTGAGGGTTATAAGGAGACAGCCTGTAGCCGCTCTGAAGGTGTCTTCCTTGAGATGGCCTGTAGCCACTCGCCCCTCGCTAAGGAGACGGCCTGTAGCCGCTCCCACCTTCATCAGGAGATGGCCTGTAGCCGCTCGCCCCTTGCTAAGGGGATGGCCAGTAGCCGCTCCCGCCTTCACCAGGAGACAGCCTGTAGCCGCTCCGAAGGTGTCCTTCCTGAGACGGCCTGTAGCCGCTCAACCCTCCTAAAGGAGACGGCCTGTAGCTGCTCCGAAGGTGCCTCCCCTGAGACGGCCTGTAGCTGCTCACCCCATCTGAAGGAGACAGCCTGCAGCCGCTCTGAGGGTAATAAGGAGACGGCCTGCAGCCGCTCTGAGGGTAATAAGGAGACGGCCTGTAGCTGCTCCCGCCTTCGTCAGGAAACGGCCTGTAGCCACTCCAAAGGTGTCCTCCCTGAGATGGCCTGTAGCTGCTCAACCCTGCTGAAGGAGACAACCTGTAGCCACTCTGAATGTGCCTTCCCTGAGATGGCCGGTAGCTGCTCAACCCTCCTGTAGGAGACGGCCTGTAGCCACTCTGAGGGTAATAAGGAGACGGCCTGTAGCCGCTCTCAGGGTAATAAGGAGACGGCCTGTAGCCACTCCGAAGGTGCCCTCTCTCAGATGGCCTGTAGCCGCTCTGAGGGTAAGAAGGAGACAACCTGTAGTTGCTCCCGCCTTCATCAGGAGATGGCCTCCAGCCTCTCTGAAGGTGTCCCCCCTGAGACGGCCTGTAGCCGCTCAACCCTCCTTCGTCAGGAGACAGCCTGTAGCTGCACCGAAGGTGCCCTTGTGTCTGCTGGCAGCTGCCCACTCCCCCAGGCCATGGCCAGTAGCTGGGCCTAGGAGATGGCCTGTAGCCACACCCCCAGGAACCCACAGCCAGTAGCCGGCCCTTACAGCAGGAGACGGCCTGTAGCCGCTCCTCCATCTGAAGCTGACGCCTGTTCCCCGATCCATGACGCAGGGGGAGTCTCGAGCCTAGAGGAGTTTTGGAGAGGTCTCTTAGCCTACCCCGGCCTCTGCTCCCTACAACCGGCTCTGGAGGAGATCCACCTGATGGACCCCAATGCAGACCGGTGCTGCAGCCCCTTCCTGTCGGCGCTGCCAAGCCCTGGGGACCACAGTCCTTGGGAACCCCAGACCGCCCAAAGGATTCCCAGGCGGGAACTCCCCTCACCTCGACGTCGGAGATCTTTGTCCTCCTTGAGGAGTTTGAATGACAGATTCAGGCAATTGCTCGGCCCCAGCTCTGAGGGGCGCACTCCTGTCCCCAACCCTGAGAGAACAGGACCCTTCGCCACCCACAGCCCTGGACGAGAACGGACGCCCCTGCGCGTGATCCCGTGGTCTCTGGATACAAAGGCCCCTGGTCCAAACCCCGTCAGTAGCGGAGCTGTGACACCCCTCCACCCTTGCACCTGACCACCATGATGCCCAGACCCGACAGGAATGACAGTAATAGTCCAGTGTTTGTGACCAAGTGATGTAAAGGCAGAATAGTGAACAAACCCTCTAATGGAAGTCAGTAATAACACCAAAGTGGTGGAGTGAATAACAACTACGGTGAACAGTGTATGTGACCAAGGGATATAAAGACAGACCAGTGAGATACCCCTCTGATAGGAGTCAGTGATAATACCAAAGTGGTGGAGTGAGTGACAGCAACAGTATAAACACTATTAGGGCCATCCAGTGAGAGTCGAGTCTAATGGGGTAAATACGCTACTATCAGAAAATATCTCCTGATACCAAGACCATAATCAGACCCCAATGCCAAAGCAACATTCCCCAGTAGGAAATAACCTTGGTAACTCGACGAGTATAGAAAACCCGGACTTCCCCTAAATAAGAACACTGTCTCAAGTGCTATTCACTGTGACCCAAGCAGTATCCTGCGTGATATGGATAACCATCTCTAGACATAAGAGTTTGTAATTGCCCAGTATACTTGTGTCTGTAACATCTACTCGTTCCCCTGTCAAACTAAGTAATACACGTGTAAGGTTGTTGCCTGGAGTTTTTGTGTCCTACCTCTCTCCTATTTGTCTAAGCCCCAGTCTAGAAAGAGAGCCCTGCTATATGCTAGGCGTTTACGGGACAGGAAGCCGAACCTAAAACACTTAGCATTACACTGGTGGACAGCGGTGGTTCTTGACCCGGGCACACGAGAGAGGTAATCAGGAAATACTGGAAAAATGGCAACCAAACTGCATGTGCAATTACCTAAGTTCGACCCCGAACAGTATGTTTGCACATACCTGGCAATTATTAAACCTTTGCTAGATATCGGTTTTGAGATGACAAACAGAAAATTGCAGTTACACTCCCATTACTGGGCTAAGCAGCAGCTAATAAAGCACCCAAAATCGTCCCGGGGCTCATCTGGCAGAATTTCACGAGACTCGTGATCCAAGCCATCACCCCATCACTAGGGAAAGTGGTGGCACTATCCCAACTGGAAAGTCTAACCTTCGAGGGAAACTTAGATGATACCTTAATCCGGGTGAGACGCCTGGTCACTGCTGCCTACCTGGAGGCAAATGATGAAACCCGAGAGCAACACCCCTATAACACTCTCCTGAGAGTGCTCCCCATCACAGACAAAGAGCACTTGACGATCCATAACCCGACTGGAGACATGGATTAGGACGTCCAACTGATACGGCGCCTCCTGACCTCCCACCCTGCACCCCAGCAAATCAACGTGGTAAGGAAGGTTCCCACCAAGATTCCGGCTCCCCCAGTCAAGCCACGTCTGCCTATGCCCCATACCAGCCCCACCCCAGCACCCAGCCCGCCCAGGGCACACCCCACCCACCGGCGCCCCACCCACAGGGAGAACCCCAATCTCATCTTAGTGAATCCCTGGGAATTCTCTGAGAGCAGCTCCAGGTGTCCTCTGCACAACATCAGAGATCAGTTGAAAGTTGCACAACGGAAAACTACCATCCCAGGCCAATGCAAAGTTTCCTCTCTAGATGATGAGGTAACAGAGGATGAACCCCCACCTGTGGAGAAGGCCGAGCCCGGGGAACAGGAGCCGGAGCAAGAAGGAGGAAGCCCCAGACAGTTGGATTTTTAGGCCCACCCCCGCACCCTCCCACGGTGGCAGGGGTCATTTCCCCCAAATATCGCCCCTCAGTTTACCACAAGATGAAGCTGAACGGGGTGAAAGCCAGACTTCTGGTCGATATGGGAGCAGCCAGATCCTGCCTTTATAGCCACTACTTCTCTTGTCACAAATCAACCTTTGGCCCGCTCCACCCAACAGCCACTCACCTTGTGGATGCAGGGGATGGCCCACTGCCCATCCATGGGGAAACACGAGCCCTGAGAGTCGACACCCATCAACCAGTGTCGACCCAACATCAGTTCATAATATTCGAATCTTCCTGCTGCAATTATGATGGATACCTGGGGTTGGACCTGTTGCAGAAGTTAGAAGCCACCATAGATTGCCACACCAGATGGCTCCAGTTCCGTAAACTACCCGACCCCCCCCCCCTCCGGGCCATCTGCAACTGCACGCCCCGGCCCCAGCCAGAATACTCTGCCTCCCCTTCCTCCCCCCCTCCCCCACCATCCCTTCCTCTTCCTGCCACCATTTCCTCTGCCATCACCATTCCCCCCCACCATGAAGCCTGGGTGCCCCTTAACCGGCCCTCTGGCCCCTCGGTCCTATTCTCCCAAATCCAGCAGCCCGGAACCCTCTTGGTCTGCTTTCTGCCCCCAACTTTCCTTCCCCCTCATCACACAGTAGTCCGGATTGCCAATCTCGCCCCCTCGCCCCTCACCCTCCATAAAGGGCTCGTAATCGGAGAGATGGAGGAAGCCGAGCCCTGCGCCCCTTCCCCCTCCCACTTCCCCACCCCCCTGCTCCCTATCCCTGACCATCTCTCCGCTCATCAGTCAGACAGCCTCTACTGCCTACTCCTAGATTTTAAGGATCTGTTCATGGCAGGACCAGCTGACATCAGACACACCACCTACCTGTCTCATGAGATTCATAAGACGGGCCTGCTGATTCGACAGCCATCCCGACAGAAGAACCCCAAACAGCGGGAAGAGGATGACCACCAGGTACAGGAGATGATCGAAGCCGGAGTCGTCTCCCCCTCCACCAGCCCCTGGTCCTCCCCCGTCATCCTCGTGAAAAAAAAGGAGGGCACGATGCGGTTCTGCATCGACTACCGCCAGCTTAACGACGTAACCACCAAAGATGCTACTCCACTCCCATGTACAGACGATTCCCTGGATTCCCTGTATGGAGCCTCATGGTTCTCTACCCTCGACCTCCAGTCAGGGTATTAGCAGGTTCCTGTGTGCCAGGAGGACAGAGGCAAAACTGCTTTGTCGACCAGCAACGGGAAACATTATGAGTTTAATGTTCTGCCTTTCAGCCTCTGCAATGCTCCTGCCACCTTCTCCAGGTTAATGGAATCCAACCTCAGCGGTCTCACAAGAGAGATCTGTCTCGCATACTTGGACGACGTCATCGTTTCCAGCCAGACCTGGGCTGACCACCTGCAATTCCTCCGCCGGGTTTTCACCAGGATCCAACAGGCAGGCCTCAAACTCCAGCTCACCAAATGCATCCTGGTCGCCAGAACCATCTCATTTCTGGGGCACATCATTTCCCAGGCAGGCATATCTCCCGACCCAGACAAACTCCACGCCATTGCGGACATACCCCCACCACAGGACGTTCATGGGATTTGGGTCATCCTCGGCTTGACGTCCTATTACCACCACTTCATGAAGGGGTTTGCCCACATTGCTAACCTGCTCCACGACTTTACCCATAAGGTGAAACCATTCCTCTGGACAGACGAAAGATGAGCCACCCTCCAACAGCTTAAAGATAAGCTCGTTTCCGCCCCCATCATGGCCTTTCCTGACTATGCCCTCCCGTTCCGACTCTATACTGAAGTCTCCCTCCTTGCCATCGTTGCTGTGCTAGCGCATGTCCAAGAGGGCCATGAACATATCATCGCCTATGCCAGCCGTACGCTAAATCAGGCGGAAAGAAATTATGCCGCCACCAAGACAGAGTGCCTGGGCATCATCTGGACACTTAAGCACTTCCGGGCATACCTCTCCGGGACCCAAGTCACTATCATTACAGACCACCAGTCCCTCCAGTGGTTACAGCAGTCTGACACTCACAACGCCCAGCTCATCCGATGGCACAAAACCCTGGGGGAATTCAATTACGAAATCTCATACTGCCCCGGCAAACTCCATACTAACACGGACCCCCTCTCTCGGCTCCCCATCCACGCCGCCCAGCCGGAGCCAGACTTCCTCCAACAGTGGCATCGCAAGGAACGGCCCCCTTGGATTCCCCAGCACCTTTTCAAAAAACTGTATCGCCAGGGCGACCACCCACTCCTAGCCCCTGACACTGCCCTCTATGCCCTACAACACCTGCACACCCAAAACAGCATTCATCTGGGTATGAAAAAATTACACAGGTCTTCATTGACACCTACTGGGCGCCAAATCCTTCCACCTTGCCAAAGAAATTATCCAAACCAGCTGTGCCTGTGCCCTTGGTAAAGACATCACCTGTACCGCAGGTCCGTCGGGCCATATCACCACCCACAAACCTTGGCAGCTGTTAGCGATTGACTTGGTGGGACCCATACCTCCAAAATCAGGCTATCGGTACTTTATCACTTTCATTGACATATACTTCAAATTTATTGTAGCCTGCCCAGTGAAGGAACACCACGCTGTTGCAGTGGCCTACGCCGTCCATCGGCATGCATTCCCCTACTTTGGCATCTCTCAAGTGATCCACTCAGATAACACACCTGAATTCACCAGTAAGATCTAGGGGAAGCTGGCCCATATCTTCGGGTATAACATCTCCCACTCCTCCCCCTACTGGCCACAAGGAAATGCTGTATGCAAGCGCAGCCATCGCACACTAATGAATCAGCTCTGCACCCGAAGAGAAGCCACTAAGAACAATGACTGGCCCGCCCATGTAAAAATTGTACAATGGGCAACTCCTGCCCACGAGAGGACAGAATTTCACCATATGAGTGGGTGTTCGGGGAAACACCCCTCCTTCTGCCCCTCCGGCAGCATTTGCAACCCCCCACCTCAACCCCCACAACAGACCCATTACACCACCTCAAACGCCGCTTGACCCACCTCCAACACAACCTGGACCTCAGCCCCGACACTGCCTCCAACCTCAATAAACTGGGTGACACAGTTAAGATAGCCCAGCTCCCCACCCCCAACAAGCTCGCGCCATGCTTCACGGGACCCCACACCATCACCCGCGTCCCTAACCCCTATCAGGTCACCGTCGACTACCACGGCACTCCTTGCACCCTCTGAAACCGGCACGTGCACCACTTCCGCACTCCTGCCCCCATCGCCCTGGCCCCGCGCCCCGTCCCACCCTCTGCTCCCGCACCGCCCCCTCCCACCACCTATGACTGCTACATCTCCTCCTCCCCATCCACCTCTCCCTCCCGCATCCCCGCCGCTTCCACCTCACCTTCCATCATGCTGCATCACACCTCACCTGACAACCCACCGACACCACCGACACCCCGCCGCTCCCCCACCTCTTCTCTACCCATCACCCTCTCCACTACGCTCAGCACCACGTGTCCCGCCCCCACCCCCACACCCCCGCCCCAGCTACCACCCACCACTGCCCCCACATTTCCAGCCCACTGCCCACAGACGCCCCTCCCTCCACCTGCACCATCCCCGGCCCCATGACACCACCAGGCACTCACCCCACTCCCCGCTCCCCACGCCAGGCCGCCAGCACCCCTACCACCCCATGCCCGCCCTTACGTGCCCCACGCACCTCACACACACACCAACCCCGCACACCCACATCACCACCCACACCCACCCTCAAAACAACTATCACACACTCCAGGAGCCTCTTCTGCCCACCTGCCCGATACACCCACTCTCCCACCCCACCCGCCTCGCCGCAAAATCTCACCCCTACCCCTGCCCTAAACCATCTCACATTCATGATACACCAAGCACAAATCCCGGCCACCTACACTCCCCAGAGATGCAATGCCGCATTACCCCGGCATAAAACCCCACACTCACCGTTCATCTCCAGCATTCAACACTACCCCACACCACAGACAACAACCAGCACCATGAAAATACAGCGAGCTGTGTGGGCGCCGTCCCTTGGATGTAACCAGCGAGTCTGAGGGCCACACCACCTCCTGCAACTCCACCGCTCCTCCACCCTCTTCCTCACCTGTGATGAGGAACAAGACAAAAATACCGCTACCACAGCCTGGCACACCCTCCTCCAACACCTACAGCCAGTCAACACCACCTACGACACCAAAGTTTACCCTCTCCAGTCACGGGGATGTGACTTTTTCCCAGCAGATGGTGGTATAATGTAGTATAGTATCCCCGAAAACACCCAGACACCCACACAAGGAGCCCACAGAGGATCAACGACAGCGTGTCGGGACCTGGAGTGACAACGGCATAAGTCAGCCCGGGCTTCACGTCCCTATGACCCAGAACTCGCCCGCTGCCACCATAGCAGGAATACTAGACTACCTTCTGGGCAAGCCTTCCCCAACCAGCTAAGGAGTAGAGCTGCCTATCCAGCTCCTGCCAGTACCCCAGGGACGGCCTGTAGCCGCTCACCCCTCACTAAGGAGATGGCCTGTAGCCTCGCTGAGGGTTCCAAGGAGACGGCCTGTAGCCACTCTGAAGGTGTCTTCCTTGAGACAGCCTGTTGCCGTTCGCCCCTCGCTAAGGAGACGGTCTGTAGCTGCTCTGAGGGTAATCTGGAGACAGCCTGTAGCCACTCCGAAGGTGTTCTTCCTGAGATGGCCTGTAGCCACTCAAATCCCCTCCTGTAGGAGATGGCCTGTAGCCACTCAAATCCCCTCCTGAAGGAGATGGCCTGTAGCCACTCAAATCCCCTCCTGAAGGAGATGGCCTGTAGCCACTCTGAGGGTAATAAGGAGACAGCCTGTAGCCACTCTGAGGGTTATAAGGAGACGGCCTGTAGCCACTCCTGCCATCGTCAGGAGACAGCCTGTAGCCACTCCCGCCATCATCAGGAAACAGCCTGTAGCCACTCTAAAGGTGTTTTCCTTTAGATGGCCTGTAGCCGCTCGCCCCTCACCAAGGAGACGGCTTGTAGTCGCTCCCGCCTTCGTCAGGAGACAGCCTGTAGCCGCTCCGAAGGTGTCCTTCCTGAGACGGCCTGTAGCTGCTCAACCCTCCTGAAGGAGACAGCCCTGCTCTGAAGGTGTCTTCCCTGAGACAGCCTGAAGCCGCTCAACCCTCCTGAAGGAGACGGCCTTTAGCCGCTTGGAGGGTAATAAGGAGACGGCCTGTAGCCGCTGCGAAGGTGCCTTCCCTGCGACGGCCTGTAGCCACTCACCCCTCCTGAAGGAAATGGCCTGTAGCAGCTATGAGGGTAAGTAGGAGACAGCCAGTAGCTGCTCCCCCTTCGTCAGGAGATGGCCTGTAGCCGCTCCAAAGGTGTCCCCCCTGAGACGGCCTGTAGCCACTCAACCCTCCTGAAGGAGACGGCCTGTATCCGCTCCCGCCTTTGTCAGGAGATGGCCTATAGCAGCTCTGAAGATGCCCTTGGGTCTGCTGGCAGCTGCCCACTCCCCCAGGCCATGGCCAGTAGCTGTGCCTTGGCGACGGCCTGTAGCCGTTCCCTCGGGAATCCACAGCCAGTAGCCGGGCCCTACAGCAGGAGACGGCCTGTAGCCGCTAATCCATTTGAAGCCGACGCCTGCTCCCTGACCCACAACCCAGAGGGAGTCTCGGGCCTAGAGGAGTATTTGAGAGGCCCCTTAGTCTCCCCCGGCCTCTGCTCCCTACAACCAGCTCTGGAGGAGATCCACCTGATGGACCCCGATGCAGACCGGTGCCGCATCCCCTTCCTGTCAGCACCACCGAGATTGGGGACCGCAGCCCTCGGTAACCCCAGACCACCCCCAGGACTCCCGGGCAGGAACTCCCCACACATCGACGTCAGATTCGTCCTCTGGTAGAGGCCTGAATGACAGATTCAGGCAATTGTTCGGCCCCAGCCATGAGGGCCACACTCTTGTCCCCAGCCCTGAGAGCGCGGGACCCTTCGCCACCCACAGCCCTGGACGAGAACGGATGCCACTGCACGTGATCCAGTGGCCTCTGGATACAGAGGCCCCCGGTGGTGTCCAGCCCCATCAGTAGCGGAGCTGTGATGCCCCTCTGCCCTTGCACCTGACCGCCATGACGCCCAGACCCAACAGGAGTGACAGTAATAGTGCAGTGTTTGTGATCACGTGATGTAAAGACAGAATAGTGAACTAACCGTATAATGGAAGTCAGTAATAATACCAAAGTGGTGGAGTGAATAACAACTACAGTGAACAGTGTATGTGACCACGGAATACAAAGATGGAGCAGTAAGATACCCCTCTGATAGGAGTCAATGATAATACCTAAGTGGTGGAGTGAGTGACGGCAACAGTATAAACACAATTACGGCCACCCAGTGAGAGTCGACTCTATTGGGATTAACACGCTACGATCAGAAAATATCTCTTGATACCAAGTAAAATGCAGTATAGTGCCCCTGAGAACACCCAGACACCCCCACAAGGACCACACAGAGGAGCAACAACAGCGTGCTGGGACTCGGTGTGACGACGGCCTAAGTCAGCCCGGGTCGCACACCCCTATGACCCGGAGCTCGCCCACCATCACCATAGCAGGAATACCACACTACCTTCCAGGCGAACTATCATCAACCAGCTAAGGGGTGGAGCTGCTTATCCAGCTCCTGCCAGCACCCCAGAGACAACCTGTAGCCGCTCACCCCTCTTTAAGGAGACGGCCTGTAGCCGCTCTGAGGGTTCCAAGGAGACGGCCTGTAGCCGCTCACGCGTTCGTCAGGAGACGGCCTGTAGCCACTCAGAAGGTGTCTTCCTTGAGACGGCCTGTAGCCGCTCGCCCCTCGCTAAGAAGACGACTTGTAGCCGCTCCGACGGTGTTCTTCCTGAGACGGCCTGAAGCCGCTCAAACCCCCTCCTGAAGAAGAAGGCCTGTAGTCACTCCCGCCTTCATCAGACGGCCTGTAGCTGCTTTGAAGGTGTTCCCCCTGCGACGGCCTGTAGCAACTCACCTCTCCTGAAGGAGACGGCTTGTAGCCTCGCTGAGGGTAACAATGAGACAGTCTGCAGCCGCTTCTGCCTTCATCAGGAGAAGGCCTGTAGCTGCACTGAGGGTAACAATGAGACAGTCTGCAGCCGCTCCTGCCTTCGTCAGGAGACGGCCTGTAGCCACTCTGAAGGTGTTCCCCCTGAGACAGCCTGTAGCCGCTCTGAAGGTGTTCCCCCTGAGACGGCCTGTAGCCGCTCTGAAGGTGTTCCCCCTGAGACGGCCTGTAACCGCTCAACACCCCTCCTGAAGAAGACGGCCTGCAGCCGCTCCAGCATTCATCAGACGGCCTGTAGCTGCTCCGAAGGTGTTCCCCCTGAGACAGCCCATAGCCGCTCACCCCTCCTGAAGGAGACAGCCTGTAGCCGCTCTGAGGGTAACGAGGAGACAGCCTGTAGCCGCTCCTGCCTTCATCAGACGGCCTTTAGCCACTCCGAAGGTATTCCCCCTGAGACGGCCTGTAGCTGCTCCCACCTTCATCAGATGGACTGTAGCCACTCCAAGGGTGCCCCTGGGTTTGCTGGCAGCCACCCACTCTCTCAGGGCACGGCCAGTAGCCAGGCCTTGGTGACGGCCTGTAGCCACACCCCCAGGAAGCCACGGCCAGTAGCCAGGCCCTACGGCAGAAGACAGCCTGTAGTCACTCTGCCGCCTGGAACTGACGCCTGTTCCCCGACCCCTGACACAGAGGGAGTCTCGGGCGTAGAGGAGTATTGGAGAGGCCCTGTAGTCTCACCCGGCCTCTGCTCCCTACAACTGGCTCTGGAGGAGACCCACCTGACGGACCCTGACGCAGACTGGTGCCATAGCCCCATCCTGTCAGCTTCGCCAAGCCCTGGGGACTGCAGCCCTCAGGAACCCCAGACAGCCCCCAGAACTCCTGGACGGGAACTCCCCACACCTCAATAGCGGAGGTCCTCATCCTCCATCAGGAGCCTGAACGACCGGTTCAGGCAATTGTTTGGCCCCAGTCCTGAGGGCCGCACTCCTGTCCCCGGCCCTGAGAGCGTGGGACCCTTCACCACCCACAGCCCTGGACGATAATGGACGCCCATGAGTGTGATCCCATGCCCTCTGAGTACGGAGGCCCCTGGTGGTGCCCAGCCCAGTCAGTAGTGGAGCTCTGCTGCCCCTCCACGTGTGCCCCTGGCACCAGATACAACCATAATTGTGCTGTCAGTAGCAGTGCCTAAGCAGAACAGTGAATTGACCCTCTGGTGGAAGCCAGTGACAATACCAAAATGTTGGAGAGAAGAATAGATACAGTGAACAGTGTACAGAATAATTCAGTAATAATATCAAAGTGGTGGAGTAAGTGATAATAACTGTTTAAAAGCAAAATACGAGTTAAGGGTAACAAAGTAAATACACTACCATCAGAAAATATCTCGTAATACTAAAATCATAATCAGACCCCAGTACCTTGCTCAACCCTCTCCAGTGAGATAACCTTAACAACTCCACATGCATAGAGACCTTGGACTTCCTTAATTAAGAACGCTCTACCTCAAGTGCTAGTCACTGTGACTCAACACAGTATCCTGCGAGATACTACTGACCATATCTAGACATAAGAGTTTATAATCACCCAGAGTACTTGTGTCTGTAACATCTACTCATTCCCCTGTCGAACTAAGCAATACACGTGTAAGGTTGTTGCCTGGAGTTTTTGTGTCCTGCGTCTCTCTTATTTGTCTAAGCCCTGGTCTTGAAAGAGAGCCCCGCTATACACTAGGCATTTACGGAGCGGGAAGCCGAGCCTAAAACACCTAGCATTACACTGGTGGACAGTGGTGGTTCTTGACTCGGGCATACGAGAGAGGTAATCAGGAAATACTGGAAAAATGGCAACCAAACCACACATGCAATTGCCCAAGTTCGACCCCGAACAGTACGATGCTCACATATTTCTGGTGATTATTAATTCTATGCTAGATATCGGTTTTGAAAACGACCAACAGAAAATTGCAGTTACACTCCCACTGCTGGGCAAAGCTGCAGCTAATATAGCACCCAAAATCGTTCCAGGGTTCACCTGGCAGAATTTCACGAGACTCGTGATCCAAGCCATCACCCCATCATTAGGGAAAGTGGTGGCGCTATCCCAACTGGACAGTTTGACTTTCGATGGAAACTTAGATGATGCCCTAATCTGGGCAAGATGCCTGGTCACTGCTGCCTACCTGGAGGCAGATGATGCAACCCGGGAACAGCATACCTTTAATACTTTCCTGAGAGTGCTCCCCCGTGTAGTAAAACAGCACTTTACAATCCATGACCCGACTGGAGACATGGATAAGGATGTCCAACTGATACGGCGCCTCCTGACCTCCCACCCTGCACCCCAGCAGATCAATGTGGTAAGGAAGTTTCCCACCAAAATACCGGCTCCCCCAGTCAAGCCACGTCAACCTATGCCCCGTACCAGCCCCACCCCAGCACATAGCCCACCTAGGGCACACCCCACACACTGGCACCCTGCCCACAGGGAGAACCCCAGCCTCATCTTAGTGAATCCCTGGGAATTCTCTGCGTGCAGCTCCAGGAGCCCACTGCACGATATCCGAGATCAATTAAAGGCTGCACGTTGGAAAGCTACCACTCCAGGCCAATGCAAAGTCTCCTCTCTAGAGGACGAGGCAACAGAGGACAAACCTGCACCTGTGGAGGAGACTGACCCTGAGGAACAGGAGCTGGAGCAAGAAGAAGGAGGCCCCAGACACCTGGATTTTTAGGCCCGCCCCCGCACCCTCCCACAGTGGGGGGGGGGCCATTTCCCCCAGATATCATCCCCCAGTTTACCACAAGATGAAGCTGAACGGGGTGAAAGCCAGACTTCTGGTCGATACGGGAGCGGCCAGATCCTGCCTTTATAACCAATACTTTTCCTGTCACAATCGACCTTTGGCCTGCTCCACCCCACAGCTACTCACCTTATGGATGCGGGAGATGGCCCCCTGCCCATCTGTGGGGAGACAAGGGCCCTAAGAGTCAACACCCACCAACTGGTGTCAACCCAACACCAGTTTATATTATTCGATCCTTCCTGCCGAAATTACGAAGGATACCTGAGGTTGGACCTGTTGCAGAAGTTAGGAGCCACCATAGATTGCCACAACAGACGCTCAAGTTCTGTGCACTGCCCGACCCTCCCCCCCGGGCCATCTGCACCTGCACGCCCCGGCCCCGGCTGGAAGACTCCGCCCCCCTCTTTCTTCCTTCCCCCTCCTCCCCCCATCTTCTCCCCCCCCCTTCTTTTCCTGCCACCGTTTTCACTGCCGTCACCATTCCCCCCCACCATGAAGCTTGGGTGCCCCTTAACCAGCCCTCTGGCCCCTCTGTCCTATTTTCCCCACTCCTGCTGCTGGGAACCCTCTTGGCTTGCCTTCTGCCTCCAACCTTCCTGCCCCCACCACTCACGGGAGTCCGGATTGCCAACCTCGTCCCCTCACCCCTCACCCTCCCAAAAGGGCTCATAATCGGAGAGATTGAGGTAGCCGAGCCCTGCGCCCCATTCCCCTCCCACTACCCTGCCCCCCTGCCCCTTATCCCCGACCATCTCTCCACCCATCAGTCAGACACCCTCCGCTGCCTACTCCTGGATTTCCAGGACCTGTTCACAGCAGGACCAGCTGACATTGGACACACTACCTACCTGGCTCACAAAATTTATACGACAGGCCTGCTGATCAGACAACCATCGCGATGGAAGAACCCCAAACAGCAGGAAGAGGAAGACTGCCAGGTGCAGGAAATGATTAAAGCTGGAGTCGTCTCCCCCTCCACCAGCCCCTGGTCCTTCCCTGTCGTCCTTGTAAAAAAAAAAAAGGATGGCACAATGCGGTTCTGTGTCAACTATCGCCGGCTTAACAACGTAACTACCAAAGACGCCACTCCACTTCCATGCATAAACGATTCCCTGGATTCCCTGTATGAAGCCTCCTGATTCTCTACCCTGGACCTCCAGACAGGGTATTGGCAGGTTTCCGTGCAATGGGAAGATCGAGACAAAACTGCTTTCTCGACCAGCAATGGGAAACATTATGAGTTTAATGTCCTGCCGTTCACTGCAATGTCCCCACCACCTTCTCCAGGTTAATGGAATCTGTCCTCAGCGGACTCACGTGGGAAATCTGCCTCGCATACTTGGACAGCATCATTGTTTTCAGTCAAACCTGGGCCAAACACCTGCAGCGCCTCTGCCGGGTTTTTACCAGGATCCGACAGGCAGGCCTCAAACTCCGGCTCACCAAGTGCGTTTTAGCTGCCAGAACCGTCTCGTTCCTGGGGCATGTCATCTCCCAGGCAGGAATACCTCCTGACCCTGACAATCTCCGCACCATCGTGGATATACCCCCACCGCAGGACATTCACAGGATCAGAGCCTTCCTTGGCTTGACAACCTATTACCGCCGCTTCGTGAAGGGGTTTGCCCACATTGCCAAACCACTCCACGACCTGACCCGTAAGGGGAAGCCATTCCTCTGGACGGATGAGAGACAAGCTGCCTTCCAGTAGCTTAAAAACAAACTCGTTTCCACCCCCATCGTGGCTTTTCCCGACTTTGCCCTCCCATTCTGCCTGTATACCGATGACTCCCTCCTTGCCATCGGTGCTGTGTTAGCACAAGTCCAAGAGGGCCGCGAACACATCATCGCCTGTGCTAGCCGTATCCTAAATCAGGTGGAGAAAAACTATGCCACCTTCAAGCAAGAATGCTTGGGCATAATCTGGGCGCTTGAGCACTTCTGGGCATATCTCTCCGGGACCCAAGTCACCATTATTACGGACCACCAATCCCTCCAGTGGTTACGGCAGTCTGACACCCACAACGCTCAGCTCATTCGATGGCGTGAAACCCTGGAGGAATTCAATTACGAAATTTCATACCGCCCCTGCAAACTCCATACCAACGCTGATGCCCTCTCTCGGCTCCCCATCCACACCACCCAGCCAGAGCCAGACCTCCTCCAACAGTGGTACCGCAAGGAGTGGCCCCCTTGGATTCCTCACCACCTTTTCAAAAAACTGTATCGCCAGGGTGACCACATCCTAACCCCATCAGGTCATGTCCTCCTAGCCCCTGACACCGCTTTTGATGCCCTGCGACACCTTCACACCCACAACAGCATTCAACTGGGTACAATAAAACTGCTGCAGGTTTTCAATGACACCTACTGGGTGCCCAACCCTTCCGCCCTTGCCAAGGAAATTATCCAAACCTGCCACACCAGCCCCCTTGGTTAAGACGTCACCCGCACTGCAGGACCATCAGGCCATATCACCGCCCACAAACCCTGGCAGCTGTTAGCGATTGACGTGCTAGGACCTTTACCCCCAAAATCGGGCTATCGATATGTCATCACTTTCATCGATACATATTCCAAATTTGTTGTGGCATGCCCAGCAAAGGAACACCACGCTGTCGCAGTGGCCGACGCCCTCCTTCGGCACGTATTCCCCTATTTTGGCATTCCCCAAGCGATCCACTCAGATAACACACCTGAAGTCACTGGTAAGATCTGGGAGGAGCTGACCCATATTTTCAGGTACAACATCTCCCACTCCTCCTCCTACTGGCCACAAGGAAATGCAGTGTGCGAGCGCAGCCATCGTACACTGATGAATCAGCTCCGCATGCGTATAGAAGCCACTAAGAAGGATGACTGCCCGCCCATGTAAAAATCGTACAATGGGGCATCAACTCCTGCCCCCGAGAGGACGGAATTTTGCCATATGAGCGAGTGTTTGGAGAAACACCCCTCCTTCTGCCGCTTCAGCAGCATCTTCAACCCCCCACCTCCACTCCCATGACGGACCCACTACACCACCTCAAAAGTCGATGACCCACCTCCAACACAACCCCGACACTGCCTCCAACCCCTACAAACTGGATGACACAGTCATGATAGCCCAGCTCCCTACTCCCCACAAGCTCGCACCCTGCTTCACAGGACCCCACACCATCACCCATGTCCCTAACCCCTGTCAGGTCACCGTTAACTACCACGGCACTCCTCACACCCTCCGAAACCAGCACGTGCGCCCCTTCCACACTCCTGCCCCCACCGCCTCGGCCCCGTGCCCTGTCCCACCCTCTACTCCCGCGTCGCCCCCTCCTACTACCTATGACTGCTATATCTCCTCCTTCCCATCCCCCTCGCCCTCCCCCTCCCCCGCCACTTCCGCCTCACCGGCCGTCACACCGCATCACACCTCGCCTGACAACCCATCGACACCACCAACATCCAGCCGCTCCCCCACCCCTTCTCTACCTGCCACCCCCTCCCCTGCACCCAGCACCACATGTCCTGCCCCCACCCCTACACCCCCACCTCAACCATCACCTACCGCCGCCCCCCACACCCTCCAGCCCACCGTCCACACACACCCCCATTCCTAACTCCCCACGCCCTGCCCCAACACCCGCTGACCACCCGTACATGCCCCACGCACCTCACACCCATGCCAACCCCGCACACCCACATCACCACTCACACCTACACTCAGAACACCCACCAACCACTCTGGGTGCCTCTCCTGCTTACCCTCCCAATACACCCACTCCCCCACCCCACCCGCCTCACCACAAAATCACACTCCCACCCCTGCCCTAAACTACCTCACACTCATGATACATCAAGCACAAATCTCAGCCACCTACACTCCCCTGAGACGCTACATCGCATTACCCCAGCATAAAACCCGACACTCACCATCCATCTCAAGCATTCAACACCACACCACACCACGGGCAACAACTACCACCATGAAAATACAGAGAGCTGTATGGGGACCGTCACTCAGAAGCAACCAGTGAATCCGAGGACCACACCACCTTCTCCAACTCCTCCATTCCTCCACCACCACATCCACCCTCTTCCTCACCTGCAATGAGGAACAGGACAAGAACACCGCCACCACAGCCTGGCATGCCTTCCTCTGACACCTGTAGCCAGTCTATGCCACCTATGATACGCAAGTCTACCACCTTCAGTCACGGGGACGTGACTTTTTCCCAGCAGATGGTGGTAAAATGCAGTATAGTGCCCCCGAGAACACCCAGACACCCCCACAAGGATCCCACAGAGGAGCAGCGACAGCGCACCGGGACTCGGTGCGACAATGACCTGAGTCAGCCCGGGCCACGGGCCCCTATGACCTGGAGCTTGCCCACCGTCACCATAGCAGGAATACAACACTACCCTCCGGACGAACCTTCACCAACCAGCTAAGGGGTGAAGCTGCCTATCCAGCACCTGCCAACACCCCAGAGACGGCCTGTAGCTGCTCACCCCTCTTTAACCCGCCACATCCCGACGTTTTTGGACCTTTTTTTTTTTGGTTCAAACATCCGCTTTTGGTGAGAAACATCGAAAATTCATAGAGAAATCACTCACCTGAGGTTTAAAATACCGGATTTAGGTGCAAGTACTTCCTTACCTGACTGGGTTTTCTAACAGGCTGGCACCAAAGAAAATGAGTTCTATGGAAGGGTAACTATTTTATCCACTCGTAAACAGTATTTATTTATTTACTTGGTACGAATTTTTATGTAGTACAAGAGTATATTGGTTTTCAAACAGTAATATAGGCATTATAAGCATTGTTTCACTCACTAACTCATCACCATTCATGACCTTTTTTTTCCCACATTACCTGATCATCATTTCTGTCTGTTTATTCCTCTAAACTTTGTCCTCCACATTCTCATCGATTGGGGAATCACTCTGGCCCTGAATGTCTTTATTGGCCAGGTCACTGGTAACAGGTGAATTGTCGAGACAATGGCGTGCAGGGGGGAGGGAGAGGTTATGCGGTGTAAGGCATCGTTCCTGCTTGGCATCTTGTAGAGGAATAGAGGAAGGTGTCCCGTGTATACATGCCAAAAATCACTCACGAAATCACTCGCGGAAATTGAAAATTGTGCAAATTAGGGACCTTGCAATGTTGCCGCGTTAATTCACGTCGCCGGGATGGCACAGGTTAAGGAGATAGCCTGTAACCCCTCTGAGGGTTCCAAGGAGAGGGCCTGTAGCCACTCCTGCCTTCGTCAGGAGACGGCCTGTAGCTGCTCTGAAGGTGTCTTCCTTGAGACGCCCTGTAGCCGCTCACCCCTCGCTAAGGAGATGCCCTGTAGCCGCTCACCCCTCGCTAAGGAGATGCCCTGTAGCCGCTCACCCCTCACTAAGGAGATGCCCTGTAGCCACTTTCAGGGTAATTGGGAGATAGCCTGTAGCTGCTCCCGCATTTGCCAGGAGACAGCATGTAGCCGCTCAAACCCTCTCATGAAGGAGACGGCCTGTAGCCACTCCCGCCTTCGTCAGACGGTCTGTAGCCTCTCCGAAGGTGTTCCTCCTGCGACATCATGTAGTCGCTCACCCCTCCTGAAGGAGACGGCCTGTAGCCACTCCTGCCTTCGTCAGACGGCCTGTAGCCTCTCTGAAGGTGTTCCTCCTGCAACGTCATGTAGTCGCTCACCCCTCCTGAAGGAGATGGCCTGTAGCCGCTCTGAGGGTAACAAGGAGACGACCTGTAGCCACTCCCGCCTTCGTCAGGAGACGGCCTGTAGCCGCTCCGAAGGTGTTCCCCCTGAGATAGCCTGTAGCCGCTCAACACCCCTCCTGAAGGAGACGGCCCGTAGCCACTCCTGCCTTTGTCAGACAGCTTGTAGCTGCTCCGAAGGTGTTCCCCCTGAGACAGCCTGTAGCTGCTCACCCCTCCTGAAGGAGACAGCCAGTAGCCGCTCTAAAGGTAACAAGGAGATGGCCTGTAGCTGCTCCTGCCTTCGTCAGATGGCCTGTAGCCGCTCCTGCCTTCGTCAGATGGCCTGTAGCCACTCAGAAGGTGTTCCCTCTGAGACGGCCTGTAGCAGCTCAACACCTCTCCTGCAGGAGATGGCCTGTAGCCGCTCCCGCCTTCATCAGACGGCCTGTAGCCACTCCAAAGGTGCCCCTGGGTTCAATGGCAGCCACCCACTCTCTCATACCACAGCCAGTAGCAGGGCCTTGGCGACAGCCTGTAGCCACGCCCCCAGGAAGCCACAGCCAGTAGCCGGGCCCTACAGCAAGAGCCGGCCTGTAGCTGCTCCGCCACCTGGAAACTGACGCCTGTTCCTCGACCCCTGACACAGAGGGAGTCTCGGGTGTAGAGGAGCATTGGAGAGGCCCTGTAGTCTCACCCGGCCTCTGCTCCCTACAACTGGTTCTGGAGGAGACCCACCTGATGGACCCTGATGCAGACCGGTGCCACAGCCCCTTCCTGTTGGCGCCGCCAAGCCCCAGGGACCACAGCCCTCGGGAACCCAAGACTGCCCCCAGAACTCCCGGGTGGGAACTCCCCACACCTCAACGGCGGAGGTCCTCATCCTCCGCCAGGAGCCTGAACGACTGGTTCTGGCAATTGTTCAGCCCCAGTCCTGAGGGCCGCATTCCTGTTCCCAGCCCTGAGAGCACAGGACCCTTCACCACCCACAGTCCTGGACGATAACGGACTCCCCTGCGTGTGATCCCATACCCTCTGAGTACAGAAGCCCCTGGTGGTGCCCAGCCCAGTCAGTAGCGGAGCTGTGCTGCCCCTCCGCCCGTGCCCCTGGTGCCAGATACAACCGGAGTGACCATAATTGCGCAATGTCAGTGATCAAGCAGTGCCTAGGCAGAACAGTGAATTGACCCTCTAATGGAAGCCAGTGACAATACCAAAGTGTTGGAGAGAAGAATAGATACAGTGAACAGTGTACGGAATAATTCAGTAATAATATCAAAGTGGTGGAGTAAGTGATAATAACTGTTTAAAAGCAAAATACGAGTTGAGGGTAACAAAGTAAATATGCTACCATCAGAAAATATCTCGTAATACTAAAATCATAATCAGACCCCAGTGCCTTACTCAACCCTCTCCAGTGAGATAACCTTAACAACTCCACACGCACAGAGACCTTGG
The DNA here is from genome assembly GCF_032717465.1 of Coenobita brevimanus. NCBI lineage: Eukaryota > Metazoa > Arthropoda > Malacostraca > Decapoda > Coenobitidae > Coenobita > Coenobita brevimanus. The sequence continues at coordinate 20,359,225 of NC_136977.1, forward strand.
ACTTCCCTGATTAAGAACGCTCTACCTCAAGTGCTATTCACTGTGACTCAAAACAGTATCCTGCGAGATACTACTGACTATATCTAGACATAAGAGTTTATAATCGCCCAGTATACTTGTGTCTGTAACATCTACTCATTCCCCTGTCGAACTAAGCAATACACGTGTAAGGCTGTTGCCTGGAGTTTTTGTGTCCTGCGTCTCTCTTATTTGTCTAAGCCCTGGTCTGGAAAGAGCCCCGCTATACGCTAGGCGTTTACGGAACAGGAAGCCGAGCCTAAAACACCTAGCATTACACCAAGACCATAATCAGACCCCAGTGCCAAAACAACACTCCCCAGTCGGAAATAACCTTGGTAACTCCACGAGTATAGAAAACCCGAACTTCCCCAAATTAAGAACACTCTGCCTCAAGTGCTATTCAGTGTGACCCAAGCAGTATCCTGTGTGACATGGATAACCATCTCTAGACATAAGAGTTTGTAATTGCTCAGTGTACTTGTGTCTGTAACATCTACTCGTTCCCCTGTCAAACTAAGTAATACACGTGTAAAGGGGGTATCACACGGTACCTGAAATCATGGTTTGCCGATGGAACGCGTTCCTGGTTTGCTGGAACCAGGCACAAACCCTATTACACACGTTCCTCGAACGCTGCCGACGGTCGTCAAAAATGTAAGCAAAGCACACTGGAGTCTGTCCCATCGTCTCACACGAGTCACACGTATCAGATGCAACATAGCTTTTCTTGAATTTGCGAGGGGAGAGTGATTGCTGCATTAGCTCTTGCAGTGGTGACACTTGAGAAGAAAGAAGTGGTGGCAGCCAAAATCACGAGAAGGTGGCTGTGGAGCAGCCTTCTCGTAGCAAGCGAATGGCCTTACTTCTTCAATTAGGGCGATTTCAGCAGCCCTTTCCCATACTATCCGCCCAGATGCCATCATATCTGCAGTGTTGAATAAACGGCGAGATACTTACAATACTCCTCCCCCAGGGTGGTGTGCTGTAACCGCTCCCCAGTGTAAACAACAATTATCGACATCGTTATTTCACCCGTGCACGATATAAAAGGTTATTTAAGCTTTCATAATTAATAATATACATAATGAAAAGTAATAGGTACTCTAGGACAGAATTATAACTTTTAAAAAATTAACAAAATACAGCAGTATAGCCTCCAAGTTCTTCATTCAGCTCACTCTGGTATTAGAGAAAAAGTTTTGTACCGGAAATCATCAGCAGGAATGGATTTGAACCGAATCCAGTTTTGCCCATGAAATCCTCAGCGGCTACCACGGTTTCATGGGCGGTTACCATGATTTCTTCAGCAAACCATGATTTCAGGTACCGTGTGATACCCCCTTAAGGCTGCGTACACAGAGAAAGCAGGTTGCCTGCATGCTGGTTTCCGGCACCGACACATGCTGGTTACCAGCGCGGGTAGGTGTTCACAAAGGAAGCAGGTAACCAGCTCAGACCCGCGCGACGTTAAAGGGACGTTAAAGGGACAAGGTCGCAGTCAGCTGTGATCTACCAGGCATACAGTGAAGATGTCAAGCTCGTCGTCTGATGAGTTCATGTTGCTTAAGAGTGTTCACCCAAAGATCAAAAGGAAAAAAATTGCAACACATGAAATAAACTGCAAGAGAGAACAGCTTGGAGAGTATCACCATCTTTTTTTTTTATCTTAAAAAGGAGTTATTAACCCGCCCCATCCCGAGTGGTACGCCCCAGTCCCGACATTTTTGGACCTTTTTTTTTTTTTTGGCTCAAACATCTGCTTTTGGTGAGAAACATCGAGAATTCATAGAGAAATCGCTCACCTAAGGTTTAAAATACTCGATCCAGGTAGGAGTACCTCCTTACCTTACAGGGTTTTCTATCAGGCTGGCTGCAAAGAAAACGAGTTCTATGGGAGGATAACTATTCTACTCCACTCATAAACAGTATTTATTTATTTATTTGGTGCGAATTTATATGCAGTAAGAGAGTATATTGGTTTTCAAACAGTAATATAGGCATTATAGGCATTGTTTCACTCGCTAACTTATCACCATTCCTGACCTTTTTTTGCCACATTACCTGATCATCATTTCTGACTGTTTCTTCCTCTAATGTTTGTCCTCCACATTGTCATCGACTGGGGAATCACTAAGACCCTGAATTTCATACCGTGGCAAGACATGGCTTTACTGGCCAGGTCACTGATAACAGGTGAATTGCTGAGAAAAGGTCATGCAGGGGGGGGGAGGAGGTCATGCTGGGTAAGGCATTGTCTCTGCCTGGCATCTTGTAGAGGAAGGTGTCCCGTGTATACGTGCCAAAAATCACTCGCGAAAATTGAAGATTGTGCAAATTAGGGACCTTGCAATGTTGCTGCGTTAATTTACGTCTCCGGGATATGAGTGCACATCATGTGAGGACGTGAATTCACATCTCCGGGACGGGGCAGGTTAAAAAGGAGTTTTATTAGTTATCTCCGCAATTTTTTTGCAGGAATAACTAATAACCTTTCCATCACAAAATGTTTAAATTTCATTATCTTTGTTTCCATACCAATCCTGAGTCCACAATGACCGAATCTGATTAAAAAAAGGCTAAAAGAAAAAAAATGATTTCTGCATATTACTGGCGCTTCACGATCTCCACAATTTCACGCCATCGCCAGTCTGTACACCTCTACCCGTGCGGGTTGAGCATGCAAGAATGGTCCGAGGATTCCGGAAAGTGGGTTGAAGCAGGCTGCCTGCTCTGACACACTCGACCCTGCTTCTTCTATGAACACCCCCACTTGTTTGTATGGTTTAATTCTTGGCGCAGGTCGGTGCCGGTAACCCGTGCAGGTAAACCCACTTGCTCTATGAACACACCCTAAGGTTGTTGCCTGGAGTTTTTGTGTCCTACCTCTCTCTTATTTGCCTAAGCCCCGGTCTAGAAAGAGAGCCCTGTTATACACTAGGCGTTTACGGGACGGGAAGCCGCTGAAATACTGCATATTGTCCCTTGGAACGCCCAACCACCTCCACCAGGGATTCAGTATAGTGCCCCCATAAACTCCCAGACACCCCCACAAGGACCACACAGAGGAGCAGCAGCGGCGCACTGAGACTCAGTGCGACAACGGCACAAGTCAGTCCAGGCCGTACTCCCCTATGACTCGGAGCCCTCCTGCCGGCACCATAGCAGGAATCCTGCACTACCTTCCGGGCAAGTTTCAACCAAGCCATCTCGGGGTGGAGCTGTCTGTCCAGCTCCTACCAGCGCCCCTAAGGAGTTGGCCTGTAGCCACTCCCGCCTTCTTTAGGAGTTGCCCAGTAGCCTCTCCGAAGGTGTCTTCCCTCTTGGGACGGCCGGTAGCCACTCTGGAGGCGTTGCCCCTGAGTCAGCCTGTAGCCGCTCCTCATTCCTGCTGAAAGAGTCAGCCTGTAGCCGCTCCTCATTCCTGCTGAAAGAGTCAGCCTGTAGCCGCTCCTCATTCCTGCTGAAAGAGTCAGCCTGCAGCTGCTCCCACCTTCGTCAGAGGGCCGGTAGCCACTCCAAAGGTGTTGCCCTCGAGTCGGCCTGTAGCCACTCCCGCTTTCGCCAGACGGCTGGTAGCCGCTCCGAAGGTGTCCCTGGGTTCGCTGGTAGCCATTCACCCTCTCAGGCCATGGCCAGTAGCCAGGCCTCGGTGCCTTGTGGTCGCACCCTTGGGAAGCCATGGCCAGTAGCTGGGCCCCACGGCCGGAAGCAGCAGAGAGCAGCCCCGCCGCCTCAGCGTGAGACGAGTTTCCGGTAGCCTCCTCCGGTCTCTGCTCCCTACAACTGGCCCTGGAGAAGACCCACCTGACAGACCCTGACGAAGACCGATGCTGCAGCCCCTCCCTGATGGCGCCGCCTAGCTCCAGGGGTCACAGCCCTCGGGAACCCCAGGCGCTCCTCAGAACACCCGGGTGGGACCTCTCTACGCCTCGACGGCGGAGGACCTCTACCTACGGCATGAACCTGAACGAGAGGGTCAGGCAATTGTACGGCCCCAGTCCTGAGGGCCACACTCCTGTCCCCAGCCCGGAAAGTATGGGCCCCTTCGCCACCTGTAGCCCCGGATGAGAGAAGACACCCCTGCATGTGATCCCATGCCCTCTTGACATGGCCTCCCCTGGCGGTGCCCCTGTCCTGGCAAAGCTGTTGCCGGCGTGTCTCCCCGCCGCGCCCGCCACCCAGTGACCCATGAGACAGTGACTGTGCCCCAAGTGTAGTATAACAGTGGCGAGGCGATAAAGTGCATTCGTAGTACCAGACCAAGTGTTTAAGGAATAATGGTCTACTATACGACAGGGCGGAACAGTGAATAACCCATGCAGAATCAAAGTGATAGTAAATAAGGCCCATGTGCAAAACCCTTCATATTATAGTAAAAGAAACACCCAAGCCGTGGAGTTTGTATTAATAATTAACCAAAAGTCCCTTGCCCTCAGAAAATAGTAAAGTGAACACACTATCAATAAACTCTGCCTCATACTACCATAATCACAATTAGACCCCAGTGCCTTACACCCTCCCCTAATGAGCCTCATCCCTAACTCCTCCATGCGCTCAGAGACCTTGGACTGTACTAATTCTGTATACTCTGCCTCGAGTGTTATTTTAAGTGCATTCTCCCAAAGTATCCTGTGAGATACTAATTATCTAGATGTAAGTGTTTGTGACTGACCAAATATTGTGTTGTAATATCTGCTCTTGTCCCTTGTCTGACTAATACACGTGTAAAGGTTATTGCCTGGAGTTTTTGTGTCCTGCCTCTCTCTTATTTGCTCTAAGAACCAGTCTTGAAAGAAGACCCCACTACACGTTAGGTGTTTTAGGAAAAGGAAGCTGAGCCTTAAACATCTAGCATTACACTGGTGGACAGTGGCAGTTCTTGACCCGGGCATACGAGAGAGGAAGTGAGGAAATATCGACAAAATGGCAACTAAACCACACATCCAATTGCCCAAGTTTGACCCCGACCAGTATGATGTACACACATATCTGGTGATCATCAAACCTTTACTAGATATTGGGTTTGATAATGATCAACAAAAAATCGCAGTCATGTTCCCACTACTGGGCAAAACGGTGGAGAACATTGCACCGAAAGTCGTTCTGGAGCTCACATGGAAGAACTTCACAAAATTTGTGATTCAAGCCATCACCCCATCACTAGGGAAAGTGGTGGCACTATCCCAACTGGACAGTCTTACGTTTGATGGGAATCTAGATGATACCCTAATTCAGGCAAGACGCCTGGTCACTGCTGCCTACCTGAAGGCAGACAAAGAAACCTGGGAACAGCATACTTTTAACACTCTCCTGAGAGTGATCCCCAGTGTTGCAAAAGAACACTTCACTATCCATGACCCGACTAAAGACATGGATAGAGACATCCAGCTAATAAGACACCTCCTGACCGCCCCCCCGACACCCCAGCAGATCAATGTAGTGAAAAAGTTTCCCACGCAGACCCTGGCTCCCCCAGTTAAGCCACATCCACCCATGCCTCACACCAGCCACACCCCAGCACTGAGCCCGCCTAGAGCTCACCCCACGTGCTGGCGTCCCGCCCACAGGGAAAACCTTAACCTGATTTTGGTGAATCCCTGGGAGTTTACAGCTTGCAGCTCCAGGTGCCCCCTGCGTGACATTCGGGACTAGTTAAAAGCTGCACGTCACAAACCCACTACCCCAGGTTCACGCAAAGTGTCCACTCTAGGGGACAAGGTCGCAGAGGATGAACTGGCACCTGTAGAGGAGACCGATCCTGGGGAATAGGAGCAGGAGCAGGAAGAAGGAGGCCCCAGACAGCTGGATTTTTATGCATGCCCATGCACCATTCCACAGTGGTGGGGGCCATTACCCCAAAGTACCACCCCCCAGTGTACCACAAGATGAAACTGAATGGGGTGAAAGCCAGACTCCTAGTCGATACGGGAGAAGCCAGATCCGCCTTTACAGCCACTATTTCTCCCGCCACAGATTGACCTTTGGCCCGCTCTGCCCCACAGCCACGCACCTTGTGGACACGGGGGGTGGCCCCCTGCCCATCCATGGGGAGATACGGGCCCTAAGGGTCGACACCCACCAGCCGGTGTTGACCCAGCACCAGTTTATAATTTTTGACTCTTCCTGCCGGAACTATGATGGGTACTTGGGACTGGACTTGCTACAGAAGCTAGAGGCCACCATAGATTGCCGCTACCGACAGCTCCAGTTCCGTGTCCCATCCAACCCCACCCGAGCCGTTGGCACCTGTACGCCATGGCCCCGGCCGGAAGACTCCCCCCCTCCCTCCCCTCCTGTGCCCCCTCCCACTACCCCTCCTCCCTCTTTTCTCACCTCCGTTTCTTCTGCTGTTACCATTCTCCTTCATCATGAGGCCTGGGTGCCCCTCAACCGGCCCTCCGGCCCCTCTGTCTTATTTTCCTTCCTCCTGCTGCCAGGAGCCCTCTCGGCCTGCCTTTTGTTTCCAACTTTCCTCCCCCCGCATTGCATGGCAGTCCGCATCACGAACCTTGCCCCTTCCCCCCTCACCTTCCCAAAAGGGCTCATAATTGAAGAGATGGAAGAAGCCGAGCCCTGTGCCCCATCCCCCTATCACTCCCCCGCCCCCCTACCACCCATTTCTAACCATCTCTCTGGCCATCAGTAAGGCACCCTACACTGCCTCCTCCTGAATTTCCAGGATTTGTTCGTGGCAGGGCCAGCAGACATAGGTCATACCACATACCTGTTACATGAGATTCATACGACAAGCCCACCAATTCGACAACCCTCCCGACGGAAGAACCCTAGACAGCGGGAAGAAGAGGACCGCCAAGTATAAGAAATGATTGAAGCATGCGTCATTTCCCCCTCCACCAGCCCCTGGTCCTCCCCTGCTGTCCTAGTGAAAAAGAAGGACAGCACGATGCGTTTCTGCATCGACTACCGCCACCTTAACGATGTAACCATCAAGGACGCCACCCCACTCCCTCGAATCGATGATTCCTTGGATTCCCTGTACGGAGCATCCTGGTTCTCCACCGTGGACCTCCAGTCTGGATATTGGCAAGTTCCTGTGCGATGGGAAGACAGAGGCAAAACGGCCTTCTCGACAAGTAATGGCAACCATTACGAGTTTAATGTCTTGCCATTCGGTCTGTGCAATGCCCTCGCCACCTTCTCCAGGATGATGGAATCTGTCCTCAGCAGCCTCATGTGGGAAATATGCCTGGCATACTTAGATGACGTCATTGTCTTCAGCCAAACCTGGGCCGACCACCTGCAGCGCCTCTGCCAAGTTTCTACCAGAATTCATCAGGCAGGCCTCAAACTCCGGCCCTCTAAGTGCGTCCTGGCCGCTCGGACCGTCTTGTTCCTGGGACATGTTATCTCCCAGGCAGGAATCTCCCCCGACCCCGACAAGCTCCGCGTCATTGCGGACATACCCCCACCACGGGACGTTCATGGCATCCGAGCCTTCCTTGGCTTAACATCCTACTACCGCCGATTCGTAAAGGGGTTTGCCCACATCGCCAAGCCTCTCCATGACCTAACCCGAAAAGGGGAACCGTTCCTCTGGACAGATGAGAGATGAGCTGCTTTCCAGCAATTAAAAGACAAACTCGTCTCCATCCCCATTGTGGCTTTTCCTAATTATGCCCTCCCCTTCCACCTCTACACTGATGTCTCCCTCTCCACCATAGGCACTGTGTTGGTGCAAGTCCAGGAGGGCCGTGAGCACCTCATCGACTGCGCCAGCCAAACCCTGAATCAGGCAGAGAAAAATTACGCCGCCACTAAACGAGAATGTCTAAGCATAGTATGGGCTCTCCAACACTTCAGGGTATATCTCTCCGGGACCCAGGTCACCATTCATCACAGACCAACAGTCCCTCCAAAGGTTAAGACAATCAGACTTCCACAACGCCCAACTCATCAGATGGTGCGAGACCCTAGAAGAATTTAATTATGAAATCTCCTACAGACCAGGCAAGCTCCATACCAATGCACACGCCCTTTCCCGGCTCCCCATCCACGCCATTCAGCCATAAACAGATCTCCTGCAGCAGTGGCACTGCAAGGAGTGATCCCCGTGGATTCCTCCCCAGTTCTTCAAGAAATTATACCGGCAGGGTGACCACCTCCTAACCCCCTCTGGTCATATCCTCCTGGCCCCTGACACTGCTCTCGACGCTTTACGCCATCTTCACGCTCATAACGGCATCCATTTGGGTACCAAAAAGTTACTGCAAGTGTCCAACGACACGTACTGGGCACCAAACCCCTCCACCCTCTCTGAGGAAATTATTCAAAGTTGCCGTGCCTGTGCGCTCGGGAAGGACATCACATGGACCGCAGGAGCATCGGGCCATATCACTGCCCACAAACCCTGGCAGCTCCTAGCGATCGACATGGTAGGGCCTCTGCCACCAAAATCGGGTTACAAGTATGTGATCACATTCGTGGACACTTATTCACAATTCGTTGTGGCCTGCCCAGCCAAGGAACATCATGCTGTCGCAGTCGCAGACGCCCTCCTTCGACACGTCTTCCCCTACTTTGGCATTCCCCAGGCCATGCTCTCAGACAACGCACCCAAGTTCACCGGAAAAGTCTGGGAGGAACTCGCCATAATTTTCAGGTATAACATCTCCCACTCCTCCCCCTACTGGCCACAGGGAAATGCAGTGTGTGAGCACAGCCATCATACCCTTATGAATCAACTCCGCACATGCATAGAAGCCACTAAAGACGACGACTGGCCTGCCCACATAAAGATTGTCCAATGGGGCATCAAGTCCTGCCCCAGAGAAGACGGAGTTTCGCCACATGAGCGGATTTTTGGTGAGACACCCCTCCTATTGCCTCTTCAGCAACACTTGCAACCACCCACCTCTGCTCCCACAACAGACCCACTACACCACCTTAAAAGCCATTTGATACACCTTCAAAATAACTTGGACCTCAGCCCCGACACAGCATCCAACCCCTACCAACTTGGTGACACCATCGTGGTTGCTCAACTCCCCACCCCTCACAAGCTCGCACCCCGCTTCACGGGGCCCCACACTATCACCCCTGTCCCCAACCCCTACCAAGTTACTGTTGATTATCACGGCGCCCCTCGCACTCTCCGAAACTGCCACATACGTCCCTTCCATGCTCCTGTCCCAGCTACCCCAGCCCCACACCCCATCCCTCCTCCTGCCCTGGTGTCATCCCCCCCTCCCACCTATGAGTGCTACATCTCCTCCTCCCCCTCCCCCTCCACCCCTCCTACCACCTCTGCCTCCCTGGCCGCCACCCCACTCCGCACCTCACCTGCACCACCAACTTCCCACTGCTCTCCCTCATCACCTCCTCCCACCACCCCCTCCCCTATGCCCAGCTCCACGTGTCCTCCCCATGCCAAAACACCACCACCACCACCATCCCCGCCCACCGCCGTCTCCTCCAACCCACCACACATACACACATCCACTCCCACCTCCTCACACCCCGCCTCATCAACCCCACGCCCAACAGCACGCACCTCCTGCCCTCACCCACCCACTTCCCCACCCACGCTGACCCTCAAAACTACAACCACCCGCTCTGGTCGTCTCTCACACCCACCCGCCTGATACACCCACTCTCCCACCCCACCTGCTTCCCCTCAACTTCACACCGTCATGCTACACCAAGCCCAAATCCCAGCCACCTGTACTCCCCAGAGACCCTACGCCGCATTACCCTGGCACAAAACCAGACTCCTGCCCTCGGTGTCCAGCATTCAGCACCACACCACACCACCAGCAACAACCACGACAATGAAATCCGACGGGCTATATGGGAGCATACCCTCGGTCGAAACTGCAGGGTCTGAGGACCACACCATCTCCTCCACTGCTTGACTGCCACCTCCACCCTCTTCCTCACCTGTGATGCAGAGCAGGATGAAAACCCCACCACCACTACCTGGCAAGCCCTCCTCAAAAATCTCCAGCCCGCTTACACCACCCAATACTCACATCTATCACCTCCTGTCATGGGGACGTGACTTTTTCCAAGCGGACGATGGTGAAATACAGCATAGTGTCCCTTGGAACACCCAACTACCTCCACAAGGGATTCAATATAGTGCCCCCATAAACTCCCAGACACCCCCACAAGGACCCCACTGAGGAGCAGCAGCGGCGCACTGAGACTCGGTGCGACAACGGCACAAGTCAGTCTGGGCCATATGCCCCTATGACTCGGAGCCCTCCCGCCGGCACCATAGCAGGAATCCTGCACTACCTTCCGGGCGAGTTTCCACCAACCCATCTTGGAGTGGAGCTGTCTGTCCAGCTCCTACCAGCGCCCCTAAGGAGTTGGCCTGTAGCCACTCCCGCCTTCTTCAGAAGTCAGCCAGTAGCCTCTCCAAAGATGTCTTCCCTCTTGGGATGGCTGGTAGCCGCCCGCCCCTCACCAAGGAATCGACCAGTAGCCGACCTGAGGGTAATAAGGAGACGGCCTGTAGTCACTCCCGCCTTCGTCAGGTGTCCTTCCGGAGACGGCCTGTGGTCGCTCCACACCCCCTCCTGAAGGAGTCGGCCTGTACCCGCTCCCATCTTTGTCAGACGGCCGGTAGCCGCTCCGAAGGCATTGCTCCTGAGTCGGCCTGTAGCCGCTCCACACCCCTCCTGCAGGAGTCGGCCTGTAGCCTCTCCCACCTTCGTCAGACGGCCGGTAGCTGCTCCGAAGGCGTTGCCCCTGAGTCGGCCTGTAGCCACTCCTCGTTCCTGCTGAAGGAGTCGGCCTGCAGCTGCTCCCACCTTCATCAGACGGCCAGTAGCCTCTCCGAAGTTGTTGCCCTTGAGTCAGCCTGTAGCCACTCCACACCCCTCCCACAGGAGTTGGCCTGTAGCCGCTCCCACCTTCACTAAATGGCCAGGAGCCGCTCCGAAGGTGTCCCTGGGTTCGCTGGTAGCCATTCATCCTCTCAGGCCATGGCCAGTAGCTGGGCCTCGGCGCCTTGTGGTCGCGCCCTTGGGAAGCCATGGCCAGTAGCCAGGCCCCATGGCTGGAAGCAGCAGAGAGCAGCCCTGCCACCTCAGCGTGAGAAGAGTTTCTTGACCCCCGAGGCAGAGGACGCAGAGGAGTACTGGAGAGGCCCTATAGCCTCCACCGGTCTCTGCTCCCTATGACTGGCCCTAGAGAAGACCCACCTGACAGACCCTGATGCAGACCGGTGCCGCAGCCCCTCCCTGACGGAGCTGCCTAGCTCCGGGGGCTGCAGCCCTCGGGAACCCCAGGCCCTCCCCAGAACACCCGGGTGGGACCTCTCTACGCCTCGACAGCAGAGGACCTCTACCTCCGGCAGGAACCTGAACGAGAGGTTCAGGCAATTGTTCTGCCCCAGTCCTGAGGGCCACACCCCTGTCCCCAGCCCGGAAAGTACGGGCCCCTTCACCACCTGTAGCCCCGGACGAGAGAAGACGCCCCTGCGTGTGATCCCGTGCCCTCTCGACATGGCCTCCCCTGGCAGTGCCCCTCCCCCGGCAGAGCTGTAGCTGGTGTGTCTCCCCGTCGCGCCCGCCACCCAGTGACCTATGAGACAGTGACTGCGTCCCTAGTGTAGTATAACAGTGGCGAGGCGATAAAGTGCGTACATAATACCAGACCAAGTGTTTAGGTGAAATTGTAATAATAATGGTCCAATATACGACAGGGCGGAACAGTGAATACCCCATGCAGAATCAAAGTGATAGTGAATGAGACCCATGTGCAAAACCCTTCACATTATAGTAAGAGAAATACCCAAGCCGTGGAGTTTGTATTAATAATCAACCAAAGTCCCTTACTCTCAGAAAATAGTAAAGTGAACACGCTATCAATAAACTCCGTCTCATACTACCATAATCACAATTAGACCCCAGTGTCTTACACCCTCCCCTAATGAGCCTCATCCCTAACTCCTCCACGCGCTCAGAGACCTTGGACTGTACTAATTCTGCATACTCCGCCTCGAGTGTTATTTTAAGTGCATTCTCCCATAGTATCCTGTGAGATACTAATTATCTAGATGTAGTGTTTGTGATTGATCACATATTGTGTTGTAATATCTGCTGTTGTCCCATGTCTGACTGAGTAATACACGTGTAAAGGTTATTGCCTGGAGTTTTTGTGTCCTGTCTCTCTCTTATTTGTTCTAAGCTCCCCTGGTCTTGAAAGAGGGCCCCGCTACACGTTAGGTGTTTTAGGAACGGGAAGCCGAGCCTTAAAAAACTAGCATTACACGAACCTAAAACACCTAGCATTACACAACCTAAACACAAATTTTGTGTAAAATATAACAAATATCGACAAAAAATAAATAAATAAATAAATAAAAACCCATTGGATAACCGGGGACTGACCATTGATAGGTGGGAATGGCTGTTGACTTTTTTTACATTGCTAAGGCGGGGTATCATGTAGCAATGGATCATATAGTGGGGAGTGTATCTACAATCCTTCCCGGCAATCATTCTGGCTTATCCTCCCCTTTACTTAACCTGTACACAACATACATCCACTCATCTCCTGCTCATGGCCTCAACTACGTCCTCTGATCTACCCATCAAACTACCCACATACCAAGATGTCACTCTGATCCCTTGTTGTCAACGGTATTTTTTTTAATGGTTTTGACTATAGACTTTTTTTAAATTTTTGTTAGGAATTATTGATCATTTCCTAGACAGGTACTGATAGCGTCTTCTTGCCAACCCACTAGTTACCGTACCTGCTTTTGGCTCCACCCATTTCAATCCATGCATCTCAATCTTATTTTTAATAAACACTAAAGCATTGTCTTTGGTTCCTTCTGTGGAAAATTAAAAATAATATTGACAAATATGCTGGAGGAAGTGTCAGCCTGTCTCTTTTGTTATGTAACAAGTCGCCTGCTTTTGGCTCTACCAATTTCTATCGAACTTATGCATCTTACACCCACTTTTAATAACAAAATATTCTCAGTGTCGCTCCTTTTGTGGAAAATGTGTTTACTTAAATATGTATGCTAATGGTGCCAGCCTGTCTCCTATCAGCTACGTAGCTAGTTGCCTGCTTTCATCTATACTCATTTCCATCTACACATCTCACTCAGTTTCGATAAATAACAATATTCATAGTGCCTGCAGCTGACATGGGCAGAGGGTCCCCACAAGGTGGATTCAAGCCAGATTTTGTTTGACATATAGAGGTGACTGGTTTCTATTCTTCCCAAAGAATCAGCACTGCAACTTGGTGGCAAATACCTGGATTGTGTTTAAAGCTTCCTGAATGCCTGCTTCCTAAGGGTGTCTCTGTACTGATGGTAATAAGCTTTTACATATGTATGATACTTTTTTTTTTTCCTGTCATGAATATTTGCCTGTCATGCTAATGCTATCTGCTCAAGAACTGGAACTGATCAGTGGTAAATATATTGCAGTTGCAATAAAATGCTGGCAGTTATCAAAGTACATAACTACAATGTAATAACACACACCATAAAAGGAGGTAAATGTATAAAGTAAACAATACCGCTCTTACAGTGCACCCTTGTTATACAACAAATCTATCTACCTATCTGTTGTCAGACGCCTTAATCCTGTAAGAGGTGGCTACAAACAAATCGTTTCCATGTCGCCCTGTCCCCCACCACTTCAGTACTCTCCACCCAGCTCACATCCCCCTCTCATATACCTCTCCACTCCATCCCATCCTCGGCCTCCTCCTCCCTCTCCCTCCCTCCACTTCTTTCACATACACTCTCCTGGCTAGTCTCTTGCTCTCCATCCCCCACATGGCCAAACCACCTCAATGCATTTCTCCCAGTGCTTTCTGTCACATCCACATCCACATCACAATGCTTCTTCGCTTCCTCATTTGTCAGTCTGTCTCTCCATATAGCTCCACATGCTCCTCTCAAATAATTTCCACTGCTCTCACTCTTGTGTCCTTGCAGCAAGGTCCAACCTTCACTTCCATACGTTTAAGTTGGAATCGTAATGCTATCATGCAACGACCTTTCTACTTCCAAGCTCACTTCCCTATTTCTTATCACTGCTTCCAAAGAATCAGCCACCTTTCTTCCTTGTACCCTTTCAAGCACTTCATCCTCCAAACTTCCATCCACACTCATCATACTACCCAAGTACTTAAATGCACTCACATTTTCCATTTCCTCACCATCCAACCTCATTGTACTATCACGATCCAAAGTTTCTTTACCCCCCTGAGTGGAAGAAGGTCGAAGCCAATGTTGTAGCAAGACCAGATGATCGGACACTGCCAGTATACAAGACTAATAATGGTTCATGATACCGTGATTCATAAATAGGCTCCTGTGTTTCATCTGGGTGATTCTTATTATCCTAAGCTTCAGGTTAGTGAACCCCTCCATCATGAACTGGCCTGTGTTCGGTGGCCCGTCATTTCTTCAACATTGGCTTCGACCTTCCTCCACTCAGGGGGGTAAAGAAACTTTGGATCGTGATAGTACATTCAGTGACTTCATTCTTTTGAAGACCATAACTTTCCTCTTCCCCACAATTACATTTATATTCCATTTCTTACACACTCTCCCAAACTCATTCACCAAGCCTTGCGGTTCCCATTCGTCTTCACGTAACAATACAGTATCAAGTGCAAATAACAACACAGGAAGTTTCCAAATGCTGCCCTCTCTCATTAGGGCTGCTCTTACATCCACTGTTCTGACATGTATCTCTTTCATAACCCCATCCATATACAGATTAACCCCTAACCGCCGGCTGACATGTATACAAGTCACGATTTTGGGCGCGGAGCAACGCCGGTTGATGTTTATAGCCGCAGGTGTCTTCCCACTACCCTTCGAACTTTAACTTAACCTTACTCATCGACGGGACCACCTAAAGACGTGGGGATACTTTCATTTGAAAGAGGAAGAGTTGGTGATTCTTATGTATCTTTAATTTTTCTCTAGTTGTTATAGTTTGGCAGATATTAGGGTTTAAAGTGAGGGTATTTTTTTCCATCAGGGATATCCCCCTTAGGGAGAAGCGTGCAACATCAGAAAACCCCCGGCAGGTAGGGGTTAAACAACCAGGGAGACATGACACATCCCTGTTTCAATCCAACATTCAGACAGAAATATTCGCACAGTTCACTATCCACAGGCACTGCAGCCTTTGCACCCTCATACATTCTCTTCACGGCATTCAGCAAATTTCCATTTACTCCATATATTCTCAGTATTTTCCACACTCCTTGTCTATCCACTCTGTCATATGCTTTCTCCTAATCGATGAAGGCCACATACAACTTCTTTCCCTTCCCTAGAAACTTTCCCACTAAAGCCCTAAGGATGAATATCTGATCTACACAACCCCTTCCCCTCCTAAAACCTCCTTCTTCAACTAATCCCCCTGTTATTTCCCTACTTCTGTCAATAAGTATCCTACCATATACTCTGCCTATTACACTAAATGGGCAAAAGTTGTTTTCTTAGTGTAATAGGCAATAGGGGCATTTAATGCTTCTATGATTACCACACACTTCTTTTTTCCCTATCTTTGTACAGGGGAAAAATTATACCTGACTTCTAGTCATCCGGGACTCTACCTTCCTTCCAGGTCAATATGCACATCTCCCATATCCATTCTGCTACTATCTTTCCCCCATGCTTCATCATTTCATCACACACTCCATTAATTCCTGCGGCTTTCCCCATTTTGACTTTCTTCATTGCTTCCATTACTTCCAACCAACTCCCTTCTCACCACTCTCCTTCTCCCAGTCATTCCCCAGCCACTTACTGTATACTCAGATTACTTTCATTCTCTATGTTCAATAATTCCTTAAAATGTTCTCTCCAACTGCTCACTTTTTCTCCCTTCTCTACTATCAATATACCATTTTTATCTTTCACTCCCCTACAATCTTCTATATTACCCTGACTAACTCTCTTTACCTCCTTCCAGAACATTTTCTTACATTCCCTCCACTTTCCACCCGAATATCCTTCCCTAACTCTTTTTACCTCCTTCCAGAACATTTTCTTACATTCCCTCCACTTTCCACTCGAATTCCTTCCCTAACTCTTTTTACCTCCTTCCACAACATTTTCTTACATTCCCTCCACTTTCCACTCAAATTCCATCCAAATTATTCAACCACTTTCTTACTAACCTTTTAATCTCTCTCTTCCTCTCTACATATCTCTCTCTCTTTTTTCCATCTCCCAACTTCCTTCATGCCTCTGTTTCCCATCCACTCACTATATGTTTTCTTCTTTTGCATCTCAGCTTGCCTCACCTTTTCATTTCACCATGCTGTTCCTTGAACCCCTTTTCATGTTCTCTTCATGCCACATACCACAGTGCATGCTGCACAAATTTCTTCTGTGATTATCATGCACATACCTCCCACCTCCCCCATCTGCTCTAAATCATATTTACCCAATTGCTCCTTCACTTCTCTTTTATTCTGCCTTTTTCCATCCTCTTGCAACCTTTCTACCCTCTTTGTATGGACTACTTCCTCCTGTCCTTCCTTCCTACTATTGCTTCATTGCACTTGAACCTTAACTTTCACCACCTCCAAGTGGTGGTCAGAAAGTCCAATCCCCCAACATCTGCAAGCTCTTGCATCCACCACATACCTTCTCATTATGTCATCCACAAACACATAATCAGTCATTGCCCTCCGTTCATTCAGTTCACCACCCATCCTTCTCATCACTCGCCACTTATACCTGTGGATCACTTCATGCTTAAAGAGGGTATTGGCTATCACTAACCCCCTCCGAGTACAAATGTCCACTAGAGCACTGCCATTCTCATCCACTTCAGCAGGCAAACCCCACTCACCAACTACTCCATCCACCTTCACATTCCCTACTTTTCCATTCACATCTCCAATCAAACACTCTCATTCCTCTCAAACTTTTCCCTGCACGCTTCCACATTTGCCAAGAACTCTTCTTTCACTCTGCATGCACGATCTTGTGTTGGTGCATACACACACACAATCGCCCACGTCTGTATTCCCACTTTCAATCTTATCCACACAGTCCTTGAACCAACTGATCCATACTCTCTTATATTCTCCTTCTTCCTCTTGCATACAACAATTCATGCCCTCTCTTTTGCTCTCTCATTCTCACCTGCTTCTGCACATATACCTTATACACTCTTACCTCTTCATTTAGTTTCAGTTAATCCACGTATGTCTACTTTTGCACCTTCAAGCACCCGGACAATCTCCCTTTCGCCTCATCATTTGCACCCCTTACAGTACATGCTGCAATCCATACCATGTCCTTTGACCAGTTCTTGGTTGTCACCTGTTGGTCCGTCCTGATCCAAGGCTTCTTGTTTGTATTTTTAGTTAATTGTTTTCTGGGGAGGGGCACTAACCCTCCACCAACCTACTTACTGAAACTTAACCCGTCACCTCCCGACCACTTTCGCACCTCCGACATCCCCCAGTCCCGACCATTTTTGGAAATTTATTTTTTTGGCTAAAAACTTCGCTTTTGGTGAGAAACATCGAAAATTCATAGAGAGATCACTCACCTGAGGTTTAAAATACTCGATAGAGGTAGGAGTACCTCCTTACCTGACAGGGTTTTCTATCAGGCTGGCTGCAAAGAAAACGAGTTCTATGGGAGGATAGCTATTCCACACCACTCATAAACGGTATTTATTTATTTATTTGGTACGAATTTATATGTAGTATGAGAGTATATTGGTTTTCAAACAGTAATATAAGCATTATAAGCATTGTTTCACTCACTAACTCATCACCATTCCTGACCTTCTTTTGCCACATTACCTGATCTTCATTTCTGACTGTTTCTTCCTCTAATGCTATGTAAAATTTGTCCTCCACATTGTCATCAATTGGGGAATCACTCTGGCCCTCAATGTCTTTATTGGCCAGGTCACTGGTAACAGGTGAACTGCCGAGACAATGGCTTGTGGGGGGGGGGGAGGTTATGCGGTGTAAGGCATTGTCCCTGCTTGGCATCTTGTAGAGGAATAGAGGAAGGTGTCCCGTGTATACGTACGAAAAATCACACGCAAAATTGAAAACTGTGCAAATTAGGGACCTTGCAATTGCAAAATGTACCAGTACGTCGACAGGACTGGCAAATGCAAAATGTTGCAACGTACCCATATGTTGACAGGACGTCTTGGGTTAAGGAAAAAACACATGTTCGTTGGTTACAAGGTTACGATCCAGCACATTAAATGATTTTCTGGTTTTCAGGTAATCATTTGGCTTGTCACTCAGTGTAGAGGTACCCAAAAAGTACCACTAAACTATACGACGCCTCATTACATGATAAATCACTGTAACGACAGATCAGTTTACACCCTGTCTCGGGACAGCATAAAAAAATTAAATGCAATTTCACTAATTTCACTACAATATTTTCGACGGCTGCCTCCGAGAATCTCATGCAGACACAATGACGCATGCAAGCAAAAATTGCTGCCCAGTGTTTACATTCGTGTGATCGTTGCCTTTTGCTCTATTTTGCTCATGAAAGGCCACTGAAACACCACTGTTATTACCAAATAACAGTTCAAGTGCTTAACAAATAGTGTAATGTGCAATGAGTGCAGTGATACCTTTTTGTGTGAAATACTGAAACTTGCAACTTGGATTATATCATGTCAATCTTACATAACCATCATCCCCATAATGGGTCTCTACTAAGTTGACTGAGCCAAGATGGCCACCCAGTGATTACAGTTGCTGTGATCATCAGCTTTTTGTTTTATTTTGTGCATGAAAGGGCACAGAAAAACCATTGCTAGTGCCAAGTAACAGTGCAAGTGCTTATCAAATAGTGCATGCAGTGTGTGCTATAAAGTGTAGTGATACTGCATCTTTTTGTGTGGAGTGATTGTCCAGGCCCTCCAACTGCCCCCACAGGGTAGGGGGTGACGACTCGTCCCGGCATAAGACAAACTTCAGGTGGGTGGCAATTATTTTATTTTATTTTTTTAAATCCTGGAACAGTCATGGGGTTTACTAATTAAAATGCAGTATAATGCCCCTGAAAGCGCCCAGACACCCCCACAAGAAGCCCACAGAAGAGCAACAACAGCGCGCCAGGGCTCAGAGCGACAACAGCATAAGTTTGCCCAGGCCATGCGCCCCTATGACTCGGATCTCGCCTGCCGCCACCATAGCAGGAATACTACACTACCTTCTGGGTGAGCCTTCTCCAACCAGCTTCGGGGTGGAGCTGTTTCTCCAGCTCCTGCCAGCACCCCTGAAACGGCCTGTAGCCACTCACCCCTCACTAAGGAGATGGCCGGTAGCCACTCTGAGAGCAATAAGGAGACAGCCAGTAGCCGCTCCCGCCTTTGTCAGGAGACGGCCTGTAGCCGCTCACCCCACGATAAGGAGATGGCCTGTAGCCGCTCACCCCTCAATAAGGAGATGGCCTGTAGCTGTTTCCGCCTTCATTAGGAGACAGCCTGTAGCCACTCCCGCCTTCGTCAGGAGATGGCCTGTAGCTGCTCCCGCCTTCGTCAGGAGACGGCCTGTAGCCGCTCACCCCTCCTGAAGGAGACGGACTGTAGCCGCTCACCCCTCCTGAAGGAGACGGCCTGTAGCCGTTCACTCCTCCTGAAGGAGATGGCCTGTAGACGGTCTGAGGGTACTCAGGAGATGGCCTACAGCCACTCCCGCCTTTGTCAGGAGACGGCCTGTAGCCGCTCCGAAGGTGTCTTCCCTGAGATGGCCTGTAGCTGCTCAACCCTCCTGAAGGAGATGGCCTGTAGCTGCTCTGAGGGGAACCAGGAGACAGCCTGTAGCCGCTCCAAAGGTGCCTTTGGGTCTGTTGGTAGCTGCTCACTCCCCCAGGCCACGGCCGGTAGCCACGCCCCCAGGAAGCCACGGTTAGTAGCCGGGCCCTATGGCAGGAGATGGCCTGTAGCCACTCCTCCGTCTGAAGCTGACACCTGTTCCCTGACCCACGACCCAGAGGGAGTCTCGGGCCTAGAGGAGTACTGGAGAGGCCCCTTGGTCTCCCCCGGCCTCTGCTCCCTACAACCGGATCTGGAGAAGACCCACCTGATGGACCCCAATGCAGACTGGTGCTGCAGCCCCTTTCTGATGGCACAGCCAAGCCCTGGGGACCGCAGCCCTCGGGTACCCCAGACTACCCCCAGGACTCCCGGGCGGGAACTCCCCACACCTCAACGTCAGAGATCTTCGTTCTCCATCAGGAGCCTGAACGATAGGTTCAGGCAATTATTCGGTCCCAGCCCTGAGGGCCGCACTCCCGTCCCCAGCCCCAAGAATGCGAGACCCTTCGCCACCCACAGCCCTGGACTAGAAGAGACACCCCCGCACGTGATCCTGTGGCCTCTGGATACAGAGGCCCCTGGTGGTACCCAGCCCCGTCAGTAGCGGAGCTGACACCCCTCTGCCCTTGCACCTGACTGCCACGACGCCTGGACTCAAAAGGAGTGACAGTGATAGTACAGTGCTTGTGGCCTAGTAATATAAAGGCAGAACAGTGAACTAACCCTCTAACGAAAGTCAGTGATAACATCAAAGTGGTGGAGTGAATAACAGCAACAGTGTACAGTGTCTGTGACCTAGTAGTATAAAGACAGAACAGTGAACTAACCCTCTAATGGGAGTCAGTGATAATACCAAAGTGGTGGAGTGAGTAACAGTGACAGTGTAACCACAAATACGGCCACCCAGTGAGAGTCGAGTCCATCAGAGTGAATATGCTACCACCAAAAAATACCTCCTGATACTAAGACCACATTCAGACCCCAGTGCCAATGAAACACTCACGAGCAAGGAATAACATTAGTAACTCCATGAATATAGAAAACCCGGACTTCCCATAATTAATAACACTCTGCCTCAAGTGCCGTTCACTGTGTCCCGAGCAATATCCTGCACGATACTGATAACCCATATCTAGATATAGGAGTTTGTAATTGCCCAGTGTATCTGTACCGGTGACATCTACTCATTCCCCTGCCCAACATAGTAATACACGTGTAAGGTTGTTGCCTTGAGTTTTTGTGTCCTACCTCTCTCCTATTTGTCTAAGCTCCGGTCTAGAAAGAGAGTCCCGCTACACACTAAGCATTTACGGGAAGGGAAGCCGGACCTAAAACACCTAGCATTACACTAATATTAACACGGTTATAGGGTAAATCTTACCCCATTTTGGAAAATTAATAATCCATAGTTAGAATCTAAACTTATTTAATCTGAAAAATTAAATGAAAAGTACAGCTTCTCTAGTTTCTTTTCCCCTGCTATTTTAGTAACTAATAAGGGTTACTGATTACATTAGGGGTTACTCACGAAAACTTACAAAAACACTATACTAAAAAAACTGAGGAATGCCGAAGACTGGAGTTAAGAGCTGACCAACGACCCACATACACCCAGTTCATAGGGGGTTCAGCTCCTTGAAGCACAGCCTCCTGGCTGCAGTAGATATTGTATGACAGTGTCAAAAAAGTTTTTTTTTTTTTCTATTCTACCTACTACCTCCCTACTGCCAGACGCCATAATCCCGTAAGGGGTGGACATTTGACTTATGAGTTATTTGTTTTATGGAGAGTCAAAAAATTACCTTTTTGTAATTTTTTTTTTTAATAGTTTTTTATCGCTGTCTGTGAACACTAAATGATCAAAAATTATTAGATTTATATTTTGAGAGTCCAAAGACTAAGTTTGAGCAAAAAATATTCTTGTTTAATATATACTTACCACTGAATATGAACAATAACTTATAGGGGGATTTTCTTGAAATTCAAAAAAAGATGTATGTACTATAATAATTTGTTTACAATTCTTGTTTTATATATTTTTTACCATTGTAAATCAACTATAACTTATAGGGGAATTTTCTTGATATTCAAAGAAAAAAGATGTGTGTGCTATAAAAATTATTTGTCCTTGCAAATGAACACTAAGTGATTGATTTCAAAGTTCATATCTATATTACTGTGAGCAATCCATGCAGACAGGGCAGATGTGGCATGGGCACACAGGGCGTCCACATGTCTTGCACCTGTGTTGTGTCTTCCTGTCGTTGGCCCATGGACACAGTGAGCACCGCACCATGGGATCTCTGCTGTCTGCCAGCACTCGGAGGCCTGGGTCAGGGTCAGCAGTACTAGCAATTAGAGGGATGTTGCAGGCAGTGCTTATCAGTTCCTTGAGGTCTTTTGACGTCTTGACACTGCTGAGTCTCTTTTCTGCCCATGGCATGATAAGGCCCATTGCCAATTGTCTTATATTACTGAAATACCAGCACGGTGGGATGAGCCCGGCACCACCACCCCAGGAGGAGAGAGTGAGGGGGTGACACCCACCTCACAAGGAGAAAACGGAGGGGCTGACTTACCTGGGCGGATGTCCAGGCAACAACAACACATCTCTCTCTCAACCCGGTGCCCCTCTTCCGCGCAGCCAGACCACCCGGCAGTGTACAGGAAAAGTACACTACTCTCCAGCAGAGGAAGTGCTCGACAGAATCGGGGTGGGACTTCCAGTAGCAAGTTCCCAGGCACACCCTCGGATGCCGAGTCTTCTGGATCAGCTCTATATTTAAGTGAGGACTCAGGAGGAGCCTCTAGCATTACTGTTCCCCTGCCTAGACTGAAGGAGGGCACGCTCCATTGGAGCTGCGGCAAAAGCCGAGCGAGTACATCTGGCCTCTTTCTCCCGACGTTACAGACACAGGACCTTCCCAGATGGAAGGAGGGCACGCTCCATCGGAGCTGTGGCATTAGCCGAGTGTATGTCTGGCCTCTTCTTCCTGATGTCCCCGGGACAGGTAACCCCAACCCGACGAAGGGAGGGCACGCTCTGTTGGAGCTGCGGCACTAGCTGAGAGTGTACATCCGACCTCTTCCTCCCGACGTCCCCAGGGCAGGAGGCCCTAGCCCTACAACAGGAGTGCTGGGAGTGCCCTCATACCCGTTCCACATAGGAGCACAGGTAGTGCCCGACGGGCTGTCTGATGGAAGGAGTCACCTCTGACTCGCCTCGCTGCCTGGGTGTTAGAGCGAGGTGCCATTCCTTCCAGCTCTCCCCTTGCACGGCTGGAGCTTCTTCCCCTACAGGTTCCCCTCCTGAGTCCAGACCAGACGAGATGCCCCAGAGGCCCTGAGTCTGGTCCCTGCAGCCCAGGTCACCAAAGACATTAACGGGCTTCACCAGGACCAGAGGCCGCAGTTCCCCCCTGTTGGCCGCTCCCTGCAGCAGAGACCACAGCCTCCACAGCCAACGAGCCTCCCCAGGCGCTCGCCGAGACCGAAGGGCCTCTCCCAATGCTGGTGGCCGCAGTTCTCTCCTGACGGCCACCCCGTACCGAGGTATAGGCCGCCATACCTCGGCAGCACCCTCCCCCCGGCCGGCACTTGGGCCGGGTCTCCTCCAGGCCCTCCCTCGGACCCTGAAGACAACCAAGGGCCGATGGTGCACTGCCAAAATTCTGGCCCTCTTTGGCCCCAGCCCCAAGAGCCCTGCCTCCAGCAGGGCCGATGTGGCAAGGAAGCTGCCTCAGATGCCGCCCCATCACTCCCAGACTACTGGCAACTCCATGGGCCCCACTGTCCTGCACAGCTCCCGCCTTTCACGCCCGGCTGCCACTTGGAGCTCCCTGCATAGGCCCTCTCCCCCAAGGGCCGTGGTCTCCTCTCCGTCAGAATCGTGAGTGACAGGTCTCATGATCATATACCTCCCCAGTGTCGTGGACCTCCCCCCCTCCAGTGAACTACCAGCAAACCATCCCTGTGTTCCTGTCCCCATACGCAGCACATTCCCCCCCCCGACTATAGTGCCCCCCTCCCCGTTAATGAATCAAGCCCCTGTGAATCACGCATGAAGTTTATAGCCCCAGCCCCAGATCGAGACCCCCCCCACCCCTCTCGGACAGTGACAGACAAGCCCGCACCATTCACATAACAAAGCAAGATCTCAGGGCTATATCCTCCCCCCCCTTTCTCCTCCCTACCCCCAACCTGGCTCCTCAGAGAGTAACCCTCCCTATCCTCATTCAGCCCCTCTCCCCACTACGCCCCCCAGTGTGACCTATGGTATATGCTCAGCCTGTGTGACACATGTGTAGAAGCTAAGGTAGCTAGGGACTTCTGTATATGTCACGCGGAGATGATGTATTAGCTAGGCCCCGTCTATGTCACGCGAGTAACTAGACTTAAGTACTGTTCCTGTGGTTATACTGGGCTGTGTTATATGTAAATCTGTCTGTGTTAATATACTGCCTATATTGGTGATATATTACTTGTGATATGATGAGGGAAATAGACCAGATGTGAGACAAAGATGCTGAACTAGATGGACAGTGATTGAGATCAATATTAGTGTAAAGCATTGTGTGTAATTCGGACTCTGATCATAGAATGCTGTGTGTGTAATGGTTCTTTATTAATATACTAGTGTATTTGTCTACCCGCGGTGTTTGTGTTTTCCCTTCCTTGCTTGTGCTGACCTGGTCAGGAATTAAGGACCCAGAGTTGCACTGTAGCTGGACCCGAGCAGTTGGGATACAGAATATGCTGCATAATAATTACCCCAACATATTTGTTGGTCCACACAGCACTGGGGTAGATATTACCCAAATCCCACTCTACACGGCACCACAAGTGAGAGAACGCAGAGACACTACCTTCCACCATAGCAGCTCACAGCCAACTGAAGCTATAGGAAAGGCCAGGATCCTGCTGCTTTGGGCCACTTAGTGAGCATAAAAATAAATGGCGTCAGGTAATTTCTACCCCAAGACCGTGTTCCAGGATTAAATACGGCTTTGTGGTCAAGGTCACCCTCCCTAACCCCACTGAACCCATGTTACATCGACCTCACTATGTGATAATTTGTTATGAAACAGGTCTTCACTTGACGCAACCCAATCGCATAAAGAGCCCGTTTTTTTTTTTTTTTTTTTTTAAGGAGTCTGACTCTGGATATAGGCTTCACAGCCTGCTCACAAGGCCCAGTAGTCCTCCTACATACCATACACCTCTCTACATGTCACCACTTTGGCGCTAACACCCACCATCCATATTGAATACATGCTAGGACTGTCTCATACAGGACTGGTATATTGGTATTAGCGGGGGTATTTTAACATGTCAGCAGGTCTTCTGGTATATCAGTAAAGTATGATTTTATGAAATTCAAAGCCTCACAAACGCCAACCCCGCACACCCACATCGCCACCCACACCCACCCTCAAAACAACCGTCACACACTCTGGGCGCCTCTCCCACCCACCCGCCCGATACACCCACTCTCCCACCCCATCCGATTGCCGCAAAATCACACCCCTACCCCTGCCCTAAATGATCTCACACTCATGATACACCAAGCACAAATCCCAGCCACCTACACTCCCCAGAGACATTACGCCGCATTACCCCGGCATAAAACCCCAAACTCACCGGCCATCTCCAGCATTCAATACATCCCTGCACCTAGGACAACAACCGGCTCCATGAAGATTCGACGTGCTGTATGGTCACCGCCCCTTGGATGGAAGCAACGAGTCCGAGGACCTCACCACCTCCTGCTACTCCTTCACTCCTCCACCGACTCATCCATCCTCTTCCTCACCTGTGATGAGCAACAAGACGAGAACTCTGCCACCACAGCCTGGCACACCATCCTCCAACACCTACAGCCAGTCTACACCACCTACGAAACCAAAGTTTACCACCTCCAGTCACAGGGACGGTGGTAAAATGCAGTATAGTGCCCCCGGAAATGCCCAGACACCCCATAAGGAGACCATAGAGGAGCAACAACAGCATGCTGGGACTCGGAGCGACAACTGCATAAGTCCATCTGGGCCGCGCGCCCCTATGACCTGGAACTAGCTCGCCGCCACCATAGCAGGAATACTAGACTACCTTCCGGGCGAGCATTCCCCAAACAGCTTCGGGATGGAGCTGTTTCTCCAGCTCCTGCCAGCACCCCTGAGATGGCCTGTATCCACTCACCCCTCAATAAAGAGACAGCCTGTAGCTCCTCTGAGGGCAATAAGGAGATGGCTTGTAGCAGCTCCCGCCTTCATCAAGAGATGGCCTGTAGCCGCTCTGAGGGTGTCTTTGTCGAGACGGCCTGTAGCCTGCTCAACCCTCCTGAAGGAGATGGCCTGTAGTCACTCTGAGGGTAATAAGGAGACGGCCTGTAGCCATTTCCGCCTTCGTCAGAAGATGGCCTGCAGCTGCTTCAGTGTCTTCCTCGAGATGGCCTGTAGCCGCTCAACCCACCTGAAGGCGACTTCCTCGAGACAGCATCTAGCCGCTCAACCCTCCTGAGGGAGACGGCTGGTAGCCGCTCTGAAGGTGCCCTTGAGTCTGCTGGTAGCTGCTCCCTCCCCCAGGCCACGGCCAGTAGCCGGACCTTGGTGATGGCCGGTAGCCACGCCCCTAGGCTACAGCAAGTAGCTGGGCCCTACGGCAGGAGACGGCTGTAGCCACTCCTCCGTCGGAAGCTGACGCCTGTTCCCCAACCCAGGACCCAAAACCTGATGGACACTGACGCAGACCGGTGCCACAGCCCCTCCCTGATGGCGCCGCCCAGCACCAGGGATCGCAGCCCTCGGGAACCTCAGACCGTCCCCAGGACTCCCGGGTAGGAACTCCCTGCACTTCGATGCCGGAGATCTTCATCCTCCATCAGGGGCCTGAACGAAAGGTTCAGGCAGTTATCTGGCCCCAGCCCTGAGGGCCGTACTCTCGCCCCCAGCCACAAGAGCGCGGGGCCCTTCATCACCCACAGCCCTGGAAGAGAGGACACCCCCTGCCCATGATCTCGTGGCCTCTGGATATAGAGGCCCCCGGCGGAACCCAGCCCCGTCAAGAGCAGAGCTGTGACACCTGTGCCGCCCTTGTACCTGACCGCCATGATGCCCGGATCCAAAAGGAGTGGCAGTGATAGTAGTGTGTGAGACCTTGTAACATAGAGGCAAAACAGTGAACTAACCCTCTAATGGAAGTCAGTGATAATACCAAAATGGCAGAGTGAGAAACAGTGACAGCGTAACAGCAAATACGGCCACCCAGTCAGAGTCGGGTCTATCAAAGTGAATACGCTACCACCAGAAAATATCTCCTAAGACTAAGACCATATCCAGACCCCAGTGCCAGAGAAACGCTTACCAACAAGGAACAAGCCTAGCGACTCCACGAATATAGAAAACCCAGACTTCCTATAATTGATAATACCCTGCCTCAAGGGCTGTTCACTTTGATCCAAACAATATCCTGCGTGATACTGATAACCCATATCTAGTTGTAAGAGTTATAATTGTCCAGTGTATCTGTATCAGTGACATTTACCCGTTCCCCTGTCCAACTTAGTAATACACGTGTAAGGTTGTTGCCATGAGTTTTTGTCTCCTACCTCTCTCCTATTTGGCTAAGCTCCAGTCTAGAAAATGAGCCATGCTACACACTAGGCATTTGCGGGACGGGAAGCCGGACCCTAAAACACCTAGCATTACACAATCAATTAAAATACGCTCTGGAAACAACACATACATTCCCCCCCAATCGTCCCCCACAGTACCACAATTACTTTCCACAAATACTCCACACATCACTAACATACCCAACATCATCCTAGGTGGTGATTTCAACGCCAAGTCGTCGGCCTGGCATGTCAACAACCCTGACACAGACAGAGGACTAGTACTACAATCCCAAACAGATCATCTTTTCATACTGAATAATCTCTGTCAACATACCCATATCTCACACCAAACCCTCTTCCTCCCATCATCCCCAGACATCACCTTTTGCTCCCCAACCCTTGCCCTCACAACATCCTGGAGAGTGGTCAAAACCCTTGGATCTGATCACTTCCCAGTCATCATCACTACTAAAACCAGAATTACCCCAACTGGGCACAGACACACATACACTAACCTTCACAAGAGAAAGAGCACAAAACTTTAAAGCATTAAACAGTACATCCATCACACACATCAAAACAGCTGTGCACACTTTTAATACAATTATACAAAATGGAAATGCAGACAAAAGACACATCCCTAGAGGCAACAGAAAGAGACACAACCCCAACTCCACACCAGAAATTCAAGGCCTCATTAGTCAACGGGACACACTACGACACTCCCCAACATCCCATACACAAGAAATCATACAGCAAGTACAAGAACTCAACACTCAAATAAACAATAAAATATCAGAACTGCAAACACTAAACTACAATAATTATCTCCAAACACTTGACCACAAAACAAACACCAGCAAACTCTACAAAACACTAAACAGCATCACACTCTTCAACAGCAACACTACACAAACACACACTGCCATCACAACAGACACCATACCTTCAAACAAACAACATGCAAACACTCTCATCAAACAAACAACATGCAAACACTCTCATCAATCACTATTCACATGTCAGCCATCTAAACCCCCATCGCGACAACTGACATATCATTCGATGTAAATGACAGTTCCCCACAGACCCAGACTTCGCAACTTTCACTTACAATCAGATGAAGCACATCATCAGCAACCTTAAGCACTCATCTGCCTGTGAACCAGACAACATAAGCAACATACACCTTGAACACCTTGGACCACAATGCATACAAGCACTCACCAACATTATCAAACTACAGCTACTCACACAACATAATACCCTACATCTGGAAGCGTGGCATTATCATCACTGTTCCCAAACCCAACAAAGACCCCATGGTAACTTCCTCACACCGCCCCATCACACTCCCCTGCACCCCCTCCAAAGTCACTGAACGACTGGTACAACAACTACTTACACCTCACACCCCCCTAGTTCCATCACAACATGGTTTTATGCCACTACACTCCACAAACACTCTTCTTACAGATCTTACACAGAGTTTTTGATGGCATGAATTCAGCTAGGCCACCACACAGAACACTCCTAATCACACTAGACATTAGTAAAGCTTTTGATGCCATTCCCCGCCACAACCTCACAAACAAAATATTCAACACAAACATGCACAATAATACAAAAAGATGGCTGACAAATTACTTAGCAGGCAGATGTGCCCAGGTAACATTTGCTGGTCAGTCTTCAAACATCAGAAACTTCACAGATGGCGTTCCCCAAAGGATCTGTTTTGTACCCTACACTCTTTAACCTATACATGCACGACACACCCACATCCCACACACCACAGATACACATAACTTCCTATGCAGACAACATAACACATGTACACACCAAAACACAAACACAGCAGCACACATCCTCCAACCTTACCTCAACACACTACACGAATGCTTCACCACAATCAGGCTCAAAATAGCTCTAGCTAAATCTGCAGTGACCCCTCTCACAAACTGGACAGCAGAACACAACCACATTCCACACCTCACTACAGTATAAACAACACTTCCCTACCACATCATCAAAGAAACCAAAATCCTCAAAGTCAAGGATCATCTAGACATGAGAGGCACCCAAATTTTCACTGCAACCTCCACAAACCCACAACATCCACTACACTACATGACAGCACATCCACATACACCAAGGAGCATCAAAACAACACCCAGTACACGATATCATACACAAATACTGTCATCTCTCCCCCCTCAGACCAGCTTCCAGAAGCATATCCATACTCAAATTACTCGCCGCTCCATTCAGTTACTGAAAGACAACACACAGGTGCATGCACTGCCTCCTCCTTTCTCAGTCCTATCTCCCCCTTGGGGACAGGGTCCACCTGGCCAGGGTGAGATACGGGCATCAACCAGCCCTCTTCCGCTATCAGAAGAGGCTGGATGACTCCCTTGCTGATGCCAGTCCAGGATGTAACACAGCACCACATACCAATAAGCACATTATGGAAGACTGCATTGCACACAATCACCTACGCCAACAACAGAGCATACATTCCTTGAGAGCTCTGTGGGAAAGCCTGGTCTCGGCCGTGGCCTTCCTTAGGAACTCGGGGCTGTTCAGCCAGATTGCCTAGGGAACTACTACTACTACTACTACAAATTAATCAAAATAAATTATTTTAACCCTCTCGCGCAGAATAAGTTTCAGTAAGTTTTCCGGCACACGATTTTTTCTGCGAGGCCGCCCATCCTGGCTGCCCGCGTGCGGCAAATAACACGTATTCTCTCCTTATTTTTGCCACCCAAACATCAATATACTGCCATGAAACCTATCTCATCTTATTCATCAATGTTTGTTCTAGCTGATAATCTATCTATCTATCTATCTATCTATCTATAGCCCGACGCCCTAATCCCGCAAAGGGTGGCCACAGACAAAACGCCTCCAAGTCACTCTGTCACCCACCATTTGACTCCCCTCCCCCCAACTCACCCCCCCCTCCCTCATATACCTCTCAACTCCATCCCTCCACCTCATCCTCGGTCTACCCCTCCCTCTCCCTCCCTCCACCTCACCTACATACACCCTCTTAGTCAGTCTTTCATCCTCCATTCTCTCCACATGTCCAAACCACCTCAGTGTATTTCTCCTAATCTTTTCAACCACATCCACATCTACCCCACAACGTTCCTTCACTTCTTCATTCGTCAATCTGTCCCTCCACGTCACTCCACATGCTCCTCTCAAGTAACTCATTTCCACTGCTCTCACTCTTGACTTGTTCCCCTCTTGCAAGGTCCACGCCTCGCTTCCATACGTCAGGGTAGGGATCACAATACCATCATGCAGTGACTTCTTAACTTCCATACTCACCTCCCTATTTCTCATCACTGCTTTCAGTGTACCAACAACCTTTCTTCCCTGCTGTACCCTTTCACGTACTTCATCCCCCAAAGTTCCATCCTTACTCATCACACTACCCAAGTACTTGAATGCACTCACATTCTCCATATCCTCACCATCCAACCTCACTGCACACTCTGTGACTTCATTCCTCTCAAACACCACAACTTTACTTTTGTTTACATTAACTTTCAGCTTCCTCCTCCTACACACTGTCCCAAATTCATTCACCAAACCTTGCAACTCCCATTCATCTTCACTCAACAATACTGTATCATCAGCAAACAGCAACACCGGAAGCTTCCAAATCTCACCCTCATTCATTAGGGCCACCCCCACATCCACTGCCCTACCTTGTACCTCCTTTACAACCCCATCCATATATATATTAAACAGCCATGGAGACATCACACACCCCTGTTTCAGTTCCACATTGAGATCAAAGAACTCACTCAGCTCACCATCCACTCGCACCGTAGCCCTAGCTCCCTCGTACATACTCTTCACAGCACTCAACAATTTCCCCTCCACTCCATATATATAGCTGATAAGCACCACAAAAAAACAGGAAAACAGGAACCGAACAACATTAGGCGGCCGTGAATAAACATTTCACTACGTCATGTTCACTTCCCAACATCACCATTTCACTACGTCATGTTCACTTCCCAACATCACCATTCGAATGTTTTCCATCATACAGGAAAATGTTATTAGAAGTTTTGATAATTTCTGGGCGATTTGCGTCAAATTTTGATGCGTTCTGGCGAGTGCCACGCTTTCCCATGGTAAGGCATTGGCAACAATGTGACTGCTCTGATGAGACACTGCATAGGCATAGCAGAAAAACCTCAGTATCTCACGAGCAGCCAGGCTGGAGGGTTGCGCGGCTGTCAGTTGTCCCTTTAAACCCGCCATTTTCCCCCTCCCACCCGAGGCAGAAGCCATTATTGAATTACTGTGATTGTACAGTGTTTTTTATTATAAAGTGAAGTGATTGTGTCTATGGAACATAGATATATTGTTTGTAAAGCATTGGGGTCCGTTATGAGCCGTTAGGCGTACAGGCAGGAGTCTGGTTTGTTATACCGGGGTTTCCACTCTCCTTCACCCTGCCCGTAAATGGTGAGTAGCTTACCTTTTTACAGGAAAGCCAATACTTATATTTGTGAAACATTTAGTGCCTGGATTGGTGAAACAACTGACCTACCATAGCAGGCATTATGTAAGCCATAGAGATATGCAACAGTCGCTAAGGAAACAGGCGGTCACGTACGCCATACAGTCGGGAAGGGAATAAGAGAGGAGGTTGGGATGGAATCATGTGATAGTGTTTTATATTGCATATGGTTTAGTGTGGAACATACGTATAAAATAGTGCAGCGAGTGTTCACCAAGAAATATTGCATTCATTGACTGACTTAGCTAAAACAAAGTGCAAGTCTTAGAGACAAGATATATGCCACAGCCACATATACATACGTATGTCGTGCAGTGAACGTTAGTGGAGAAATCTACTGTGTGCATCGCATGTGTTTTAGGCAAATGTATCGCATGGAGAGGAGAAAATATGCCACAGACACACACACACACACAACTCCATCTTTCAGCAACTCGTTCAGTCTCCTGCCAGTATCTCAACATCTCTGGAGGAAGTGAGTTATCTGTATTTTGTTGATTTGTATATTGACTTATTTCTATAGTTCAATATTTTTTACACAAATAATGTTTTTTACATACACACGAGATGGAAGAAAGTTCAGCTTCAGTATCAGTACCTAACAAAAAGACTATTGGTCATGTCGAGCTTCTGAGAGCACTATCAAAAACCTTATGATATTTTACGTGTATACTTAGAGTAACAAAAGAAAATAATAAAACGTAACGAGCGAAAATATGTACGCATGGGTGAGGCAGGGAAAGAATGTTTTTTTTTTTATCTCGCATGCAGATGAGGAGGAGTATTCTACATTTGTCATCCAATTACTCCAAAACTATTGGATGTAACGATTTCCCGTAAGAACCATGATAAAGAGCAGTAAATTCTACGTATGTTCAGTATCAGAATATAAGTCTTTGGAAGCATTTTTTTGTAGGAAAAGGCAAGGGAACAGACTATGTTTTTTTCCTCCTTTGAGGTAAAAGTCGAAAGCACTCCAAGGAATAATCTCACTTGGTCGGCTAATTACTCGAAAACTATTGGACTTATCGATTTCCTGTAAGAACCATGATAAAGAGCAGTAAATTCTAGGTATGTGCATTACCAGAATATATGCCTTTGGGAGCATTTTTTTGTAGGAAAAGGTGGGGAAACAGACTATGTTTTTTTATCTCCCTTGAGGTAAAAGTCAAAAGCGCTCCGAGGGATAATCTCACTTGGCCGGCCAATTACCCAAAAACTATTAGATATATCGATTTCCTGTAAGAACCATGATAAAGAGCAGTAAATTCTACGTATGTACAAGACATAACAATGTAATATTTATGATAAGAATTCGTTGTTACGTAGGCAAGAATATTGCGTATGCTATGTGCACATCACGAAGTGACCGAAAGTGACGTACGGATGCGAGTTTGCAGTCGTTTTTGGCAATTTACTCGAAACTATGAGGCGTATCAAAACCATTTTTAGGTCATTAGAAAACTGGTGAAATTTTGCATATTATTATGCAATAAAAACATAATGTGTGAGAAAAGTTCAGAATTAGACCTCCTTGAATTTTTTTCAAAAATGGCTTTCGTTTTTGGAATGAGTATTGTATACAGTACTTTCTCCAAACACAACATACAATAGTCAGAAAAATATATAAAATAAACTGGAGGATCATGAATTGCCAAGGTCTTTTGGATGAAAGTTAAACATACATTTAGCAATCATTCTTTTGTTCATTTTTGCGTTTATATGTGAAAGGGAGAGAATGGAAACAATAATGTACTCCATTAACCCTTTAATAACCCCCGACATTGAACAACCCTTTACAATACTGGTGTCAATGATGTCGTGTTAGTGAGAGCTATAAAACACCGTGAACAATTACGGGAAGGGAACAAAGGTCACTGATATGTTTACACGACTCTACATTACGATTCCAAGCAGTCAGATAGTCGCTTAATCTCAGATGTTTTCGTCCATTTGGTAAATACATGGTAACTTTATCAATTCTTTCGTGAATCATAGCAAATCGTAGCATGGGTTTAGGAAGCTAAAAAACACATTGCCAGGAGTGCCAGATGATTCTCTTCACATCTTTAAGGTAATTAAATGGAAGAAATTTAATCCATCTTTGGGTACGGACAGTAGGTTTCTACCATTATTCTGAAATCAATTTTTTTTTTCTTAACCCGCGCCGTCCCGGCGACGTGAATTAACACGGCAACATTGCAAGGTCCCTAATTTGCACAATTTTCAATTTTCGCGAGTGATTTTTGGTATGTATACACGGGACACCTTCCTCTATTCCTCTACAAGATGCCAAACAGGAACAATGCCTTACACCACATAATCTCCCCCCCCCCTCTCCATGCCATTGTCTCGGCAATTCACCTGTTACCAGTGACCTGGCCGATAAAGACATTCAGGGCCAGAGTGATTCCCCAATCGATGACAATGTGGAGGACAATTGTTACATAGCATTACAGGAAGAAACAGTCAACAATGATGATCAGGTAATGTGAGAAAAAAAAAGGTCATGAATGGTGATGAGTTAGTGAGTGAAACAATGCTTATAATGCCTATATTACTGTTTGAAAACCAATACACTCTTGTACTACATATAAATTCATACCAAGTAAATAAATACTGTTTATGAGTGGACAAAATAGTTACCCTCCCATAGAACTAGTTTTCTTTGGTGCCAGCCTGTTAGAAAACCCAGTCCGGTAAGGAAGTACTTGTACCTAAGTCGCATATTTTAAACCTCAGGTGAGCAATTTATCTATGAATTTTCGATGTTTCTCACCAAAAGAGGATGTTTGGGCCAAAAAAAAAAAAAGGTCCAAAAACGTCGGGATGGGGTGGGTTAAAGATGTGAAGATAATCATCTGGAGCACCTAGCAATGTGTTATTTAGCTTCCTAAACCCATGCTATGCTTTGCTATGGTTCATGGGAGAACTGATAATGTTATGATGCATTTACTAAATGGGCGAAAACATCTGAGATTAAGCAACCGCCCGACTGCTAGGAATCGTATCGTAGAGTCATGTAAACATACCAGTGACCTTCGTTCCCTTCCCATAATTGTTCACAGTATTTTTTATAGCCCTCACTGACACCGGTACTGTAAAGGGTTGTTCAATGCCGAGGGTTATTAAGGGGTTAATGGAATACAGTATTGTTTGCATCAATGCTCTCTCTTTCAAATATAAACACAAAAATGAACAAAAGAATGAGCGCTAAATGTATGTTTAACTTTCATTCGAAAGACCATACCAATTCATATTCCTCCAGTTTATTTTATGTATTTTTCCGACTTTAGGTTAGGTTAGGTTTGGTTAAATTATCAGGTACAATTAAATTCAGTTAGGTTAGGTTTAGTTAAACACTTAGGACAGTCCCTTCCACCATTATGCTGAGGAATCAAAGTACAAGAATTGTCACAGCCATACAGCTAAAAACAACAGGGAAACAGATTTAACAAGCAACCTTTATTTATGGGTAATGCATTACTGTATTGGTGGTTCATGGGCAACGCAATTACAGGTAAATGTCATTTTCAGGAAGGCATCAAGAAATAGTGAATTTCAAGAATTTGCAAGGGGGCTTGAAATGTAACCCTCGCTAACTGGGGGGGGGGGGGATGTTTACTGTATTGTATGATACTGTGCAATATTGTAATCAATACAGTACTATACCTGAATCTAAAATATATAGAAACTAGTGAACATATACAGGTGTAATGAAACAGTAGGCCTACAAGTCACAGATAACACTCCCTGGACTGCCGAGATGATTCTGGACATCTGCCAAACAATGAAAGACTTTCATAAATGGGACTATTTCTCAAAACTGCCGAAATATCGGATCCACCAAATAATCAGCTGCCGAATAATAGGCCTTTTACTGTACAACACTGCTATATACAAACCCCCAAAACATTTACAGTATTGCTATACAGTATATACAATCCTCAAAAGTTCAACTTACATACAATAGGGTAATATAATAAATAAAAGCATTTTTTTCTTTTCAGTACTGTATTTATTTAGTACATCAGTACTTCTATACAATATAAAACTGTTCAACACATGTCAGTACTTTCTCTAGCTTTAATATTATATTTTAAAAATCATGGTTCTTAGATAAGAACAATAATTTAGTCTCCTATCACTCTTTTACCTCATCACAATCTGAAATAACCACCATTTTAGAAGGCCGTCCAGAGCGTGAGCCATACCCTTCTATGGTTTTAATTACATCCATTCCTTCAACTACCTTTCCAAACACCACATGTTTTCCATCTAACCATGGGCAGGGAACTGTGGTCAAGAAGAACTGAGACCCATTAGTATTAGGTCCAGCATTTGCCATAGACAGGACACCAGGGCCTTCATGGTGAAGTCGGAAGTTTTCATCTCTGAAACAAATAAGCAAGGTTGTTATCTCTGTTGTATAACTCCAATCTGTCTGGCTGAGCAAATCTGTTGACCACAGGTAAGTAACTGCTTCAGTGAGGTCATCCTACAGGTACACTGCAGTACAGCAATCCTCTGAATATCAGACGCTGCATTTTCCGACATGCATCATTATCAGACAAAGCAAAAAATCTGGCTGAATTAGAGCAATACTTGTTTTTTATTGCATTAACTTACAGCACCCATGGAAGCAAAATTTTTCAAATCACCTGCCACTCCCTGCAACACCACTGCATCACCAACAATGCCCTCTAAAACAAAGGCTGATGCCCACTCCACCTGTCACAAAAAGTAAGCCATCCAGTGTTGATGCACATTAAGTTAGTCCTGGAGTTTGTGGCCTTTGCTGCCAACCACAGTTTTTGTAGGAGCTTATGTTGCTTGTCTTTGTGCTGTGTGAATGCCTGCAGCTTCTACTGTGGAAAATAATAAAATGGTTACACAAATCTGCACACAGTTGATGCCACCCTGTTGCCTTTCTGACATAATTTCTGTAGCTAGTCGTCTGCTTTTGTTTCTACTGACATGCACCTGTGCATCTTACTCTCACTTTAACCCATGGTGTCCAGCACATACTTCCACAGACCCTTCTTCCAGCCAGGCATTTCAGAGAAAATCACCTTTATTTAAACCTTAATATCTCAGCTAATGCTTAACTGAAAAAACAAAGTCATAATACTCACCAATCCTTCAAGCTGATGGCCTCAGATTGTCCATGAAGTGTGTGTAGTCAGAAAGAGAGAGAGTGGGGAATCAGGGCAACTTCTGGTGTTTTTTTGCCAGTTTTCCTACGCGTAGCTGAGGTGCAGTGGCACAGTTAAGGCTTATACTAGCCCTCCACAATAATAACACTTCCAGAAGACCAGTCAACCACAAACACCATTTCTGTGTAGGTTTTTCAGAAGTATAATATGAGTGCGGCTGTCAGTGCAGTTACTACAGCAACGACTTTGAGAAGGCTGGACCAGCTCACCAAGAGCCACATATGCCTTCTTGCCTCACCATTGCACCACCATGCCTCCACCAGTGCCTCACACACACACACACACACACACACACACATGGAGATGTATGTCTGGCTTGCATTGTCACATGATTCTAGCACTGCTGTGCCACTAGAAGTCTGGGTATTACTACAACTACTACAAATACTACTACTGCTACTACTACTGCCCTACTGCTCCTATTACCTACTACTACTACTACTACATAAAACCTAAATAATAATACTATGAACAAAACAGTTATCCATGTACTATCCATAATCCACTATATTTCCACTATAACAATTTTTTTTCCTGTGATTTGTACTTTTTCATCATAACAAATATATACACCTAGGAAAACTTAAAAAAGAAAGAAAAAAAAAAAAAGGCACTGATTTCATCATAAAACAAACTTTCTGCTTCCATTATTCACATAACTATACACAGAGCATTAAAAAAAATATATATTTCTAATATACCTGAGTAGGCATTACCTGGAAGTGCTGCTTCCAACACCTGCAGGCAAAGAAGCCTTCCAGTGTTGCCATGTCTGCGCCAATTCATCACGTTGACAACAGCAATGCCGTATGACAATATGGTGGTGTGCTGAATGTCAGGTGGCCCTGTACCCCACCTGTTTCTTTGATTTCCACTCAAAGACAGAGTTGTAGAAATATCTGGGTCGTTTGTATAATTTAGTGTTAGTTTTGTATATTAGTCTATCTATCTATCTATAGATAGACTAGTATACAAAACTAACACTAAATTATACAAACGACCCAGATATTTCTACAACTCTGTCTTTGAGTGGAAATCAAAGAAACAGGTGGGGTACAGGGCCACCTGACATTCAGCACACCACCACCTTGTCATACGGCATTGCTGTTGTCAACGTTAGTTGTTAGTTTTGTATATTAGTCTATCTATCTATCTATAGATAGACTAGTATACAAAACTAACACTAAATTATACAAACGACCCAGATATTTCTACAACTCTGTCTTTGAGTGGAAATCAAAGAAACAGGTGGGGTACAGGGCCACCTGACATTCAGCACACCACCACCTTGTCATACGGCATTGCTGTTGTCAACGTGATGAATTGGCGCAGACATGGCAACGCCGGAAGGCTTCTTTGCCTGCAGGTGTTGGAAGCAGCACTTCCAGGTAATGCCTACTCAGGTAGTCCCTGCACTGCAGCCTGTCAGGCAGTTGCTGTGCACAGTGCCTCTGTTTCCCAGCAGGCACTACTTGGCCATACCTCTGCACATGGCTGTGGATGACATCCTCCTCAAACTGTCTGAGGGATGTGCTAGTCTGTGTGACAAGCTTGTAGAGAATGAAGCATTCAGTACACATATGTCAAGTACATGTAAGAATGCCTTCTTATACCACTTACAGTGGTGTCTCAGACAGCCGATGGTGCCAATCTGCATATCAGATTAATCGACAAGTCGCATGTTGATGTTATAGTCGATAACTGCACCAGGCTTGAAGACTGGCTACCTCGTTCTTTTACCGACCTTGCCTGTGTTTACCAACATACCTTCATGGACTGTGGAAAGGACATTTACCTATTACTTATTGTGCCAGTGAAGTAGCAAGGAGTTTCCCTGATATCAAGGTCCTGCACTCCCCCTTAACGATGCCCTTGAGAAAGGATGGCCAATGTTTCCTCTTCACATGGGCAGTGTCACATGATCCAATTTTGTGCTCTAGCAAGTACTTTGCACGACTTGGTGCCGTGTAGTAATTATCGGTATAAAGGATATGGTTGCCCCCGAAGTACCTGTCCATGAGCTTCTTGACAACTGAGCCAGAGAAGCCATGGGGGTCGTCCATCAATAACTCTGCATCACTTGCTGTATACACAATAAAATCTATCAGGCGGCCAGTCTTGCAATCACACAAAACAAAAAACTTTATTCCAAACTGATGCCTCTTTGATGGTATGTACTATACTGTTTGAAGGCAAGCTGTCCCCTGAACAGGACAAACGACTTGTCGATAACTACTTTCTGGAATGGTTTGAAATAGGACCTAAATTTATCCTTCATCATTTCTAAAACAAAGCTAATTTTCCATAACCTATCCTTTGGATGTAGGCCCATGCTAGGAGAGAAATGCAGTTACCTGAGGATGTCGAGGTAACTATCCCATGGCACATATTTTCCGAACATAAGTGTTGATGGGATATCATCCACCAACTAGTAGTCATGGATGTTGTGTTTTTTTATGTGTGGCATGAACATTGTCAATGCAAGCCAAACATACATCTCACTTGCCTTCATCGGTGTCCAGTCCTTCATTTCTGCACTTTCACGAATGTGTGAGGTTTTACCCCAACTGCACCAGTATTCTCTGAAAGAATTTATTTTATGCACAATAAATTCCATCACTGTCATGGTAAGAAAAGCAATAAAAAAAAAAAAAAACAGAAGTGGATGTTGCACTACAAGGGAATTCTGGCTGCAAACCTGCACTTGACTCATCAAATACAGGTACTGAGGGAAGGGACTGAAACCCCGTCCCTTCCTCCCAGGTCAATGTTTCTTTCATACCCTCCCTTGGTCCTTGCCTTGCCTGCCGTACATGTGGCCTGCCCTGTGCCCTGCCCTGGCACCTAGCAGGGCGCTGTGGTGAAGATTCAGGCGTATTATCACTTGATGAGGCAGGTGATGGTGGTGGTGATGGTGATGATGCTGGTGATGGTGATGGGGGGTGACATACACATGTCTGGTGGCCATAAAATGTATGTGGCCTTGCACCTGTACCTGCATACCCAGACATACCTGGCTGTGGTGATAAGGGTGGTGTTGAAAGGCAGCTCACAAGGAAGGTCGACGTGGCGAGGCACGTGGTGAGGCAGGACGGCATGGCAAGGCACGTGGTGAGGGAGGGCGGTGTGGCAAGGCACATGGCGAGGCAAGGTGGTGTGGCAAGGCATGTGATGAGGCAGGGCGGCGTGGCAAGGCACGTGGTGAGGCAGGTCAAGAAGCAGGACGAGTGATAGGTCGACTGGTGGGCAGAGTGGTTAGTGGAGAGGCTAGTGCAGTGGCAGGTGGAGTGGAAAGTTCTGTGGTAGGACGTGAGTCACATGTTGGTGTAAGGCTTGCCTCCCTCCTCCACCTCCTCCCTTTCTCCACTCTCTACCTCCTCTTCCTTCTCCTCATCCATGCCAATATCCCCTTCTCCAGTATCGTCAATATCCTCTGAACCATTCGCATCATCAGAAGTAGCAGATGAACATACAGGAGGAAACGACAGGCACACGGTGGAGGACTCACGCGATCCAACCTCCTCATCCAATGCATAAATATTGACACTCATCATGGCAAGGTCACTTTTCTCTGAGGAAGAGCCACTTTCCCCACTCACAATTGGCGATAATGTCACCTCGAGTTCTCTCCCTATCGCACTATCACTAAGGTCTTTTCTTTTCTGGCCTCTGGACTTTATTGGTGTTAAAGTCAGTGGCTGCAGGCACTCAACCAAGGATCCAGACGCACAGAAAATTTTTTGTGTAGGCCTATCCATTACAGAGGTATGAAGATAACTGAAGCGTGACTGGGATGCGTGACGGAATATTGCCAGTGTCTACATGTGGTGGAAATAACCTGTGGAATATTCACACAATGCCACGAAACACAAGATCATGTATACATGCCACCCAGACGTCCCCAGGCCGTCATGTATATGTGACAACTGGACACCATTGATTAAATAAAAATATATATATACTGTATATTCTTAGTGTCAGTACCTCCATCTGTGGAATGCATTATAATGTTTAAAGAAATATACTTGCAGATGGTGCCACCCCATAGTGCTATACATCAGCAAACAAAAGCCAATTAGTATCGGTGTTGGAGGGAAAAATTATCCGATTATCAGAATTGTATCAGAATCAGCTGAGTAAAGAATAAAGTTTGTTTTACCCAATGACTCTAGACTCTAGCATTCATTTCTCCACCATTTTAGGAGTGAACTTGGGCTGCAATGATGATCATTTTTCAAAGATACAGTCATAACCCACATTCTGTTGACTGGCTTAAATGGTAAAATGCTTGAACTAAAACATACAGAATATTTAGACCATAATATTATATCTCTGGGGTTAGAATGAAGCTTGACACAAGTACCTACGCAGCAGTCTTCTGTCAAGGAGCTGTAACAGACTGGAAGGTTCATCAGGTGGCACACACACATACACTGGTGGTGTTCTATCAATGGTGTGACTTCGACTTAATGCTTACTTTCGATGGTACAAGAGCTGTGAGCAGAAATTCAGTTTCTTTTCATTTTCACTAAATAACTGTATATAATTAAATAATATATCCAACTTAATTATTGCTGCCTTTCTTCAAGAAGTTTTATGCTATATTTCATTGTTACTTGCAAATCTAATTTAGCTCAAATAATGTGAAGAAAGTAGATACATTAAAAAATCATTTTAATATATTACAGTACACTGAAATATCATACTTTTTTTTAAGCTTTTTTTATTTGGATTTAAAATAAAGGAAAAAGAAAAAATATATAAAGTTATAACTGTACTATACCTTTAAATATTCTAAAATGTTATTAACACACATTAATACTCATTAGTAACTCCTTTGCCACTGGGCAAATAATAGGAAACATTAACCCCTAAACCGTGGGGTTGTTTTGGCACTCCTTGCATGTCCCGCGGGGGTATTCGCGCTCCGACGAACTTTGTAAAAATATTTGCCAAAAATCAGTTATTAGTCCTAGAATATTATAATTAAATATGCATATGGCACATACCTTTAGCTTTCTCCGGGGATGTTTGTTGAGCCTTCGCCAAGTACCGTAGGACTTGTAGAGACTTCTGAAGTTGGGTAACGAAGTCTCCACTTTACACTTCCCGACACCCCGTAATATGATTACCACAGGCTGATGTTATCACTAGAAACACTATTCTATGATTTTCAGATAGTTTCGAATCCATACTCCAAAAAAGAAACACCGTGAAAGCAATGAAAATTACGAGTGCGTACCAACTTCCCACTTGCGCTCGTTCGCCGCTGGTATTCTGTCATTTATTATTCATAAAAACACTCACACTTTATATTTCTATTACTATATAACACTTATATATATCTGCAGTCTTTAACCATAAGTTTCCTTCAGTAATAGTAGTTTATTGTCACTGTAGGCATTCAATTTCTCATTCAGTAAAATATGTAGCAATCACTTTCTCGTCCTGTATACTAGCGTTGACAGTGAATCTGTCACATTCACTTTCATAACTCATAGTATTCATTCATGCTAGAGTGAAACTTTCGCTTTCATTACTCCTAGTATAT
The DNA here is from genome assembly GCF_032717465.1 of Coenobita brevimanus. NCBI lineage: Eukaryota > Metazoa > Arthropoda > Malacostraca > Decapoda > Coenobitidae > Coenobita > Coenobita brevimanus. The sequence continues at coordinate 20,401,958 of NC_136977.1, forward strand.
ATACTCGTATTCTTATATTACTACGCATTTACATTTCTATTTACATTCTCTATTTTATTTACATTACTTACATTTCTATCTTATTTACACTGTGTTATGCACTGTCACTTGCAGTAACTTATAAAACTATTTTCCACTGTTCACTTATATTTACATTCATTGCTTTCACTTGCTGTTTACACATTATTTACATTTCCACTTGCACTGTTTTAGTCACCAGAAAGATCGTTGTCACTGTCCATCATTTTCACTGATAAATTACCCAGTTCACGTTCAACAGCAGTCACTTAGCCCTATACCCCTTTCCACACGAGGTTTAGTAGGGGTAGAGGTCACAGGGCCCTTTGGATGGGGCTAAAAAGCAGCGGAATTGGACAGGCACGAATCCGACGTGGTTTCACCTTGAATGATAACAGTAAACTGAATGCTGTGGTGGCCTAGGGGCAGTGAAAGGCTGCCAATGTCAGTATTGTGACAGCTGCTAATACAGCAAGCTCGCCCCCAACACGTGGGTTTCGTTCCTAATGTGGCGCGTTCGGCGTGAAACCGTGTAAGTTTTAACTACTCCTTATTTTGCTCCCTAGATCTCCTAAATGTGGTCTTTTGCTGTTATCTGCCATTGGTAATCAATATGAAGCACTTTAAGTGGTTAGAAGGTTTATTTAATGTTATAACTTACAAATACAGTACTGCACAGCAAAACTTCAACATACAAATACGTAAACACAAGGCAACATTCCGATGCCGAAACCAGTCAGCGTCGGAATGTTGCCTTGTGTTTACATATTTGTATGTCGAAATTTTGCTGTGCAGTACTGTATTTGTAAGTTATAACATTAAATAAACCTTCTAACCAGTTAAAGTGCTTCATATTGATCACCAATGGCAGATAACAGCAAAATACCACATTTAGGAAGTCTAGGGAGCAAAATGGTTTCTGGACTATTCGCTGTCAAGCCAGTTCACTGTCACAACAATAACAAGACAACATAGACTTTGATGGATCCCCCTGAAATATAGTTATTAAAGTATTGATTAATTAATAATACGTATATTTATAAAAGTACTGATTAATTAATATAAGTATATTTATAAAATGACGGGGAATCATCCAGGGTGCGAATTGTCCTGACGGGGAATTGTTCATGTTTTGGCGGGGAATTGACATGATGGCGAATTGCCTTGGAACCCACCAGTCGTGTGTAATCTATAACTGGTTACAAGGCTTTATTTAATGCTTTAACTTTTTTTAAGTGCTTTAAATTACAAGTGCATACCAGAATAGTAAATATTTAACTTACAAATACAGTACTGTGGAAAAGCAGTACAGCAAATATTTGACAAACAAATAAAAAAGGTAATATTCTGATGCCTATCAGAAAACTGGTTATAAGACTTTATTTCTTGCTTGAACGTTATTAAATAATACTTTAACTTGCACATAAACTTACCAGAACAGTACTGTAAATATTTAACTTACAAATACAGCACTGAGGAAAAGCAGTACAGCAAATCACATCACAAGATCAAAACAAACCGTGTGTGCTGAGCTGATGTTTGAGGATTTGGCTTTTCAAAGGCCTCTCTTGCGTAAATATATAGTTTTCGTAATGGTTCTTTAATCTTATACATATCCCAGCACTAACTGTGTATAATTGCAAGCGCGTTCAGCGAGAATGTGTTCAGGGCGAGTTTACTGTACTGTATAAGCGCTATGAAATGATTGGCAGGAAATCTAGACAATACATAATAAATTAGGTTGTTCCAGGTGAATGTAAATATCACTTAGGCTTCTCCCTTCGTTTCTTATATATATTTTTATTATGAGAATAGATTATACGGCATATTTCAAGGGGAAATAAACAGGAAATATTAGCGAACGAGTGCACGTGAGGTGTTGCCTGGTGATAATTAGCCAATTCCAGGTGTATGGCACAATCATTTACCTTATTTCTTTTTTGTAAATATTATTTTGTATAAGAATAGGGCATAGGGCTTATTTCAATGGATGAAATTGGTGGAAAATTCCGGGGAAGATTTACTTTGTGCAGCGTGGCCGGGCAGGCAAGAGGAGAGGGTAATGGAGGGGAGTCAAGAACGGGGAGAAATGGCTAAATTGTCAACCATGGATGGGAGTACAGATGAGATTAGGAGTGCTGACTAGTGTTGGACATTGGCAGTACTGATAGATGATACAAGCCACCACTTGAAAGCCCGGGCAAATTCAAAATAACACAGAATCACAAAGTGACGTCCCGCCCTTGCTCCCAAGCGTCACGAAAGTGACGCACCGCGGTTAAGGGGTTAAGCATACCGTAACTTTTGTGCTTCCCTAAAAGTACACACCACTCAATAATTAGACAAACAGTAAACACATTTTAACTTCTAAATCTAAACCAAATCTTGATAGCATAATAATGTATGTAAACTGGCCATTACCCAAATAATAAAACACAGTATAGTAATACCTCGATATACAATACCCCTAGATGAGATACCCCAGCTTAACGATGGGGGTAGAAATACCACCATACCCCTCCTAATGATGGCCAAACCCCGATTTAACGATGGGTTTTGATTTTTTTTTTTTTTTTTTTTTTTTTTTTACCAATTTTGATGATACTTTAAACTTGTGTGTTTAGGTTGATTTATAAACTGTTTTTAAACTTACATTAATGTGTTTTAACCACAGGTGGGGTGAACACTGTCATTCTGTGGTACAGTTTATTAAGCTTGATTTTTTTCCAGACGTATATTTGATGATTTTCAGATCTTATTTGTTGGTTTCAGTGAGACATTTACAGGTGTCAGGCTTAGGTTAGCTTCATTTACTGCTGTTAGGCCATTTAGACTGGCTTTTAACTTGTTTTTGGACTCATTTGGGTGGGTTTTGGACTTGGCTGGGGGGGAACCCAAGGCTGAAAAATGCATCCCATTACTTTACATGTTAAAAGTACCCCAATATACAATACCCCACCTAACGATGAGGTTTTACCTAACCAATGACATAGGTAAACCGGGGTATACTTGCATTTATACTTAAAAGTATTGTATGTACAACCACCGCAAATTGACTTAGGACCTACACACAGAATTGCTATGGGAAACTTGTCTGTCTTTACTTTGTGTTTCCATGGATCTCTACCAAGTGAAGTTTTGGGGCAAGAAGTAACTGGCAACTCCTCTGGTGTTTGCAGGAGGTGAAGAAACACTCAGGACGCCAGAGCTTGCCCAGAAGCGAGAGTGGGAGTATACGTTCCCGTTGCTACGAGCTTGCACCTCCCTCTTTTTCGTATGCATTACTGTTTGCTCAGTTATTTTCCTAGAGTTAAGTTGTCACGCCTGGAAAGTACTGCTCAAGAGGTGAGAGGGTCCATATCATTGCATGGAGGCAGGATACTGTCCCTATCAACACGATTTGTGAACGTGCTGGATGCGCAAAGTCGACCGTCATGAAGATTCTTGCTACAGCGCACAGCCTGCCACCTGATGTCATACCAGAGCACAAGCAAGGTGGTGGAGAAAGAAGGATGACTTCCAGAGGTACAGATATGCTTCTGAAGAGGGAAGTAATCAAGAATCCTTGACTGACAGCAGCAGAATTGAAGAGAATGCATCCCCAGCTGTTACAAGACGTCTCAAAGCAAACTATCCTCCAAAGCTTGCAGATGGAGCTGGGTTTGCCAAGTCACACCACAGCCAAGAAACTACTTCTCACTGACTGCATGAAGAAGCAGCACATTCAGTTTGCCAAGAAGTATGCACACTGGACATCGGATGAGTGGAGAAAAGTTATGTTTTCCGATGAAAGCACATTTCAAGTGTTCCAGGTGCGTTCTGCCAAGGTTCGTCACCCTGCCTCCCATAGTCAATATGACCCTGCTTACACGGTGCCAACTGTTAAGCACCCACAATCAGTAATGGTATGGGGGTGTTTCTCAGGTGAAATGGGAAGGGGAGACCTCTACTTTCTTCCTAAGAACTTGATGATGAATGGTGGCCGGTGCATTCAAGTTCTGAAAGATCATTTGTTAAACTTTTTTAATATTCATGGGTGCAACTTTTTCATGCATGATTCAGCTCCATTTCAGAAATCAAGAAAGGTGACAAAATGGCTTCAGGATAATCGGACTGAGGTCCTCAACTACTCGCCTGGCAACAGTCCAGATCTAAATCCGATAGAAAACTGACGGGCAAAGATGAAGAAAATCATGGCAGAACCTCAAGACTGAAGTGACAAATGTTTGATGCAAAAGAAAGGTCCTTGGATTACTTTAGAGATCTAAGTGATTCCATGCCAAACGCACCCAACTGGTCCTGAAAAACAAGGGAAACATGATTTCATATTAATGAATGGCATTTCATAAACAAACATTGTGATATACTATGATTTCTGTGTTTTTTAATACCTTGTGCGGGGAGGTCCAAAGTCAATTTGCAGTAGCTGTAAAATCTTGGCCAGCCGGGTACTGGCCATAAAAAGAAACAACATATATACTTAAAAGTACATAACATTTTGATCATTAGCCAACTCAGGCCAGCGCAACGTACAGTTAAGGCTAAGTGGAAAAAATACACCTGATTTTATTCCCTGAGACTGGATTTAACACACTAGTAGTCAAGGACCGATCTTCATATATATCATTATTAAAACCACATTCCATTAACCCCTTAAGTCCTAATCGCAACAATCGATGCGATTTGAGTTTTATGCCAAAATGCCTAATCGCATCAACTGAATGCAGCCTGTAAAAAACTGCGGAGTATTTGCTACACCCCAATTATGACGTACATGCTTTCAGGCCAAAGAGAACTCGCCCCTGATGTGGCGTGAGGGGGGATCGGACCAACCCGGGCGGTGGGGGGGCACCCCCCTCTCGGCCGCCTCCATGCCACCCTCTACTCCATTCCCTCACGCCCTCCTTGTTCCCCATCACTCTCCCACCCCTCCACGCAACTGTATCTCTCCTCCCACAACAACCTGCGTCCCTTCCCATCCTCTCTTGTCCGTCCTCCCTCCCTGCTAGCCTCGTTCCCCCCCCCCCAAACCCCACCCCATCTCTCCTTCCTTGTCCCTCACTACCCTTCCAATCCCCAACAAGCCCCTGAGTATCAGGCCTAATGTACGTACCTATTTCATATTATTTATACTTCTTCCCAAATTTTTAACCTTCGCTCTGTTCATTTCTCACTTCGTACCGACCAGTTTCTGTAATTATGGAGTTGGAGAATGCTGTATGTTGTACTACATACAACGCATCTTTTTTTTTTTTTTTTTTTTCATTCTCCCTACCTGCCCAGAGTAGCACCTCTGAGTAGTGTCTGACTGTGTTAGAATTCGAAAGACTATGAGGCCTTGTAGGGCTACTCCCCGCACCTGTTTCATCTCCCCACACATACAAACACACCTGTTTTCATGGCTGGTATGATAAATTCCAATGAAATGGAGAGTTTCCACAAGAGAATTTGGTTGTTGCCAAAACTCTTATGATAAGTGTGATGAAGTGTAATGATAATGTGATAATTGTAATGGTGTGATAAATGTGTAACGAAAAGTTGGGCCAGAAAAAGAGAAATCGGAAACAAATTATTGCTTTTTTCTCCTTTCTTATGCATGCATCTATAGCATTATTCAACTTTATTTTGATGTCTATGGTGGTTATAAACATTTATATGAGTATGTGTTAGTTTTGGAATGACTATGAGGTCTTGCAGGACTCTCCCCACACCTATTTTATCTCCCCACACCTACATACACACCTGTTTTTATGGCTGGTACGACAAATCCCATTGAAATGGAGGGTTTCCACAAGAAAATTTGGTTGCTGCCAAAATTTTTCTCCCCAAGTACCACCAAGGCCTTGCAGGCCTACTCCCCATACTAATTATCTCCCCACACCTACATACACACCTGTTTTCATGGTAGATGTTACAAAACACAATGAAGTGCTTTCTTTTCCTGTGAAAAGCTGGTTATTTCCAACCCCCGTATCTATAGGCCCACTCTCCACAGTCTACTTTATCTCTTCACAGCCTAGTAATCTCCCCACACCTGTTTTCATGGTTGGTGTGACAAAACACTTTGAAATGACCTGTTTCAACAAGAAAAATAGGTAGTTATCAAAATTTTCATGTTTTCGATTGTTTTCGAGGGGTAACTATCATAAACTTTTTATAACTTTGACACGCGATTGTGTGGTAACCTTTGGGCCTATGGGGGTACAGATTGCTTTGTCAGTTGTGTAAATTCTTCCTCTTTAGCCAGAACACAGTCAATTTGCCCTTGATGAAAGTCACCAAAACACCCCTAAATTGTGGATGTGGGAGGTACCCTGCCTGAAAACTGCGGTCATAAGGAGTTAGATAAAGCATGAATGGCTATGTCCAGCATATGCCAACCATATACATAGGTAGTAATGAACAGAGTATGATTGTGGCTCACTTTACACACACTAAACATGCCATGGTTTTCTAGATTTTAAGGGTCTTCAGTGAAGTACAGCTTATTTACTTTGAAAAGCTTAGCACTGAAGGCTCACTGGTTTACATGAGCAACATTTTTAGGTCACAGTGCCTTCTACCATGCTACATATTCGTTTTGAACAGTTACCCCCCTAAGACCTGGATGCCCAAGACCCGGACACCCCAAGTCCCAGGCATTTTGAGTTTGGGTCCATTAGTCCAGGCCTCGAATATTCCCTAAGATATCAAGACAAAAGACCACCTGGATGAATGTCCAATACGATCTGAGACACACACACACACACACACACACACACACAAGCCAATTATGTGTTCAAACCTACTCTAAATTTGCCGCGTGGTGACGAACAGCTGTGTAGTAGTAGTAGTAGTTGTTCCCTAGGCAGTCTGGCCGAACAGCCCCGGGTCCCTTAGGAAGGCCAAGGCCGAGACCGGGCTTTCCCACAGAGCTCTCAAAGAGTGTATGTTGTGTTGTTGGCGTAGGTGATGGTGTGCAATGCAGTCTTCCATAATGTGCTTAATAGTATGGGGTGCTGTGTTGCAACCTGGACAGGCATCAGTGACGGAGTCATCTAGTCTCTTTTGGTACCTTAACAGGGCTGGATGGTGCCCACATCTCAGCCTGGCCAGGTGGACCCTGTCCTCACAAGGGAGATAGGATTCAGAAGGGTGGATGTCAGGAGGCCATGCATGCAGCTGTGTGTTGTCTTTAAGTGACTGGAAGAAGCGGCCAGTGATCTGAGTGTGGATATGCTTCTGGAAGCTGGTATGAGGTGGGCGAGGGGGGAGAGATGACAGTAGTTGTGTATGGTATCGTATGCTGGGTGTTGTTTTGATGTTCCTTGGTGTGGGTGGATGTGCTGCCATGTAATATAGTGGATGTTGTGGGTTTGTGGAGGCTGCAGCAAGAAACTGGGTGCCTATGATCCTTGACTTTGAGGACTTTGGTTTCTTGTTGTAGGTGGTCCGTGGGTGTAGTAGCTGTGCAGCCTGTGATTATTTTTAGGGCCTTGTTCTGTATGGCCTGTACAGTGCTTGTCAGAAGTATCGAGTACCCTGCGTCCCTCCTACGAAACAAGCCTTTCAACATTGAAAAAACATATAAATAATGCATTTTATTTACCTTTAGTGTTTCGTAGGGTATCCTTTACGCTTCTTCACGGACCTGAGACGTCTTGGAAGTGAAAGGGCGAGGCTCCTGAGGTGCTGGAGGGGTATTTTGTCCCAGGAGTCACGAATGGCGGCTTCCAGCTTAGGCAGAGAGCTCACGTCCTTCCCTTGGAGACTCTTCTTTACGAGGTACCAGAGGTTTTCAATCAGGTTGAGGTCTGGGCTATTTCCTGGCCAGTCTTTCATGAATGATACCTCACAGACACGAAGCCAATTGGTGACCGATTTGGCCTTATGAGCAGGCGCACCATCCTGCTGAAACACTCGTGCATCTGTTAGCTCGAATGACTCAGGTAAATGATCACACAGAAGCTCCAGGTAAACATCCTGATTCATTCTGCAGTTCTTGGGAAGCACAACAAGCTTCCCCAAACCCTTACCAGAAAAACAACCCCACACCATGAGTGAATCAGGATGTTTAACTGTGCTTTCAACATACCGTGGGTCAAGTGGGTCACTACCTTTGCGCCGGTACACACGTGCTCCTCTGTTAAAGGTGACACTAAACGTTGCCTCATCAGACCACAACACTGACAACCATTGGTCCTCACCCCAGTTAAGATATTTGTTAGCAAAGGCAACCCTACGAAGTCGCTGGTTCTTGGTGAGAAGAGGCTTTCTCAAAGGCCTGTGACTTGTGTAACCAAGTTCATGGACCCTTCTAGACACTGTGCGAACAGACACCTCACCAAACACTTCCGGGTTCCTCTCCTTTAATTTCCTTGCACTCACACAAGGATTAGACTCCACTGCACATTTTAAAACATTAACAGACCTTGGGGAAGTTTTCCTAGGCCTACCAGACAGCGGTTTCTTTGTGGGAACATCACCACTGTTTTCCACTCGAAACCGCGCGTACCACATACGCACTGTCGATCGAGCCACACCAACCAATTCACTAATTTCCTTTGTCTGGTGGCCTGCCTCCTTTAGAGCAATGATCTGGGATATGATTTCACACGATAGTTCACGGGTAGGTGCCATAATAAAGTGGCGAAAGCCAAAACACTGTGGGACACTCGGTAAAAAAGGGCGCAAAAAGAAAGAGACACACGGCAGAGTTTCTCTCTCTCAGGCAGCCTGTGGGCAACAGAGGCGGGAACCAACCAGCGCGTCGGAAGGCCTCAGGCTACCATGACGTCATAGTAGCGCCGCAAACTTGTGGCTCAATTTTTACCACCAAAAAATGGGTGATTTTTTTTTGGCCATAAGTATTGCGTGCCCAGCCATGGGCGTTTGACATTTCTGACGAGCACTGTAGAGTGTTGTAGTATGTTTTAGTGAGGTTACAAGCCCAGGCAGGGCTTGCATAATTCATCACTGAACATATGTATTGTCTGTATACTGTGGTGGTGGTTTCTTTGTTATGTCCGAATGTTGTATGGGCAAGTGACCTCAAAGCACTGAGTCTTGGGGTTATTTTATTTTTAATGTTTGTAATGTGTTGTTTAAATGACACTGATGTACTGTACTGTATGTTACACCAAGGATTTTGGGTGTGTGTGTGGTAGGGGAGTGTTGTTTATGGTGAGGTGTGGGATGTGACTGTGTTCTGCTGTCCAGTTTGTGAGAAGGGTCACTGTAGATTTGACTGAGGCTATTTTGAGCCTGTTTGTGGTGAACCATTTGTGTAGTGTGTTGAGGTAAGGTTGAATGATGTGTGCAGCTGTGTTTGCGTTTTGGTGCGAACATGTAAATGTTATATCATCTGCATAGGAAGCTATGTGTATCTGTGGTGTGTGGGGTGTGGGTATGTCATGCATGTATAGGTTAAAGACTGAAGGGGACAAAACAGATCCTTGGAGGACACCGTTTGTGAAGTTTCTGATGTTAGAAGACTGACCGGCAAATGTTACGAATGCACATCTGCCTGCTAAGTAGTTTGCCAGCCATCTTTTTGTGTTATTGTGCATGTTTGTGTTGAGTATTTTGTTTGTGAGGTTGTGGTGGAGGATGGCATCAAAAGCTTTGCTAATGTCTAGTGTGATTAGGAGTGTTCTGTGTGGTGGCCTAGCTGAATTCATGCCATCGAAAACTCTCTGTGTAAGGTCTGTAAGAAGGGTGTTTGTGGAGTGTAGTGGCCTAAAGCCATGTTGTGACTGGGCTTGGGGAATATGAGGTGTGACTAGTTGTAGTACCAGTCGTTCAGTGACTTTGGAGGGGGTGCAGAGGAGTGTGATGGGGCAGTGTGAGGAGGGTAACGTGGGATCTTTGTTGGGTTTAGGGATAGTGATGATAATGCCATGCTTCCAGATGTTGGGTATTATGTTGTGTGAGTGGCTGTGGTTTGATATGTTGGTGAGTGCTTGTATGCCCTGTGGTCCAAGGTGTTTAAGGTGAATGTTGCTTATGTTGTCTCGTCCACAGGCAGATGAGTGCTTGAGGTTGTTAATGATGTGCTTCGTCTAGTTGTAAGTGAAAGGTGCGTAGTCTGGGTCTGTGGGGATCTGTCTTTTATGTAGGATGATACGTAGGTCTTCGGGATGGGGGTTTAGATGGCCGATTTGTGAAAAGTGATTGATGAGAATGTTTGCTTGTCTGTTTGAGGGTATGGTGTCTGTTGTTGTGATGGCAGCGTGTGATTGTGTGGTGTTGCTGTTGGAAAGTGTGATGCTGTTTAGTGTTTTGTACTGTACAGTTTGCTAATGTTTGTTTCGTGGTGAAGTGTTTGGAGGTATTTTTCCAGTTTAGTGTTTGCTGTTCTGATATTTTATTGTTTATTTGAGTGTTGAGTTCTTGTATTTGTTGTATGGTGTCTTGTGTGTGGGGTGTTGGGGAGTGTCGCAGTGATGAGGCCTTGAATTTCTGGTGTGAAGTTGGGGTTATGTCTCTTTCTGTTGCCTCTAGGGATGTGTCTTTTGTCTGCGTTTTGTATAATTGTACTGAAAGTGTGCACAGCAGTGTTGATGTTTGTGATGGGCGTACTGTTTAGTGTTTTGAAATGTTATTCTGTTTCAGTTACAAAGGCCTCCCAGTTGGCTCTCTTATAATTAGTGTATGTGTGTTTGTGGCCAGCTGGGGTGATTCTGGTTCTGGTAGTTATGATGATTGGGAGGTGATCAGAACCTAGGGTTTTGACCACTCTCCATGATGTAGTGGAGGCGAGGTTTGGGGAGCAGAAGGTGATGTCTGGAGATGATGGGAGGAAGAGGGCTTGGTGTGGGATATGGGTATGTTGGTCTAGATTGTTCAGTACGAAAAGATGATCTGTCTGGGATTGTAGTACCAGCCCTCTGTCTGTGTTGGGTTGTTGACATGCACGGCCGACGATTTGGCGTTGAAATCACCACCCAGGATTATGTTGGGTATGTTAGTGATGTGGTGTATCTGTGGGGAGTAATTGTGTGGTACTGTGGGGGACGATTGGGGGGGAATGTATGTGTTAGCGACTGTTATGTGTGATTTATTACCAGTGCATATTTTAACTGATTGTATTTCTGTTGTGCTGTCATGTGGGGGGAGAAGTGACTTTTTTTTTTTTTTTTAACGTGTCCAACTCTGGGCAAAGGCTCAGGGCCTATTTCTTGGGGGCAGTGGCCTATCCCAAGGCCCAGCAGTCCTCCTATGTGTGCACTGGTATCTGCAAAGTTGATGGATTTGTGTACCAAGGTGATGAGTCCACCGCCACCGCCGTCGGCCCGGTCTTGTCGAATGGTGGTGAAGTTATGAAATGTCGGTGTTTTCTGTGCTCTGTGTAGTTTTGTTTCTTGTAAGATGGCAATGTGTATGTTCCGTTGTTTGATGAAGTGTGTGAGTTCTTGTTTTTTGGTGTTTATGCCATCTATGTTTAACTGAAGGATGTTTATGTTGTGTGTGCAATGGGTGTTGGTTGCTGCAGCACGGGGGGGAGGTGGTGTGGGTGGAGAGGAAGGAGTAGGAGGATGTTGTGATGGAGGTACGGGTTGAGGTGGATTAGGATGGGTTGGAATGGGAGGAGTTGGGGGATTGGATGGTGTGACAAGGATCAGTGGGTTTGGCTGTATATATATATACAGTACAATCCCAGTTAACTGGGTGGCTTGGGGAATTTACCTTCCCGGTTACAGATTTTTCTCATATTTCTGATTTTCAAGTCAAATCTATACAAAGGCTATCACAGCAGTAAATACAGTTCAGGTACTCACCAGTCACATTAGGGGTTACACTAAGAGATTCCGCCTGAAAAACTGCCTTGTAAACACACACCATGGTCATAACGCATAACGCAATGTCTAGCAATTTGCAGTACTGCAAATTGCACCAGTCCATTGTTTACCGAATTACTGTATTCATTATATGTACTGTACTCATAAAAATTGAAAAATAAAATAAAGAAATAAAAGCTTGAACATTTATAAGTGAACTGATGATGTGTTAAGACTGCACTGTAGAATTATCACAACACCTGTGCCGCACGTGAGTTTTGTTTACGATTCTGACCCCGACTGTTCTTCTTCTTCCCCACCTGACCTCCATCGCTCCACCCCTCACCCGCCACTCAGCTGTTTTGCAGAAAATAAAATAAATGATGTACGTACGAAATGCAGGCATATTATTTATTTATTTTTCTTCCAACAAAGTAAACTTTCATTCCTATTAACATTTATATTCAGCCATTAGTGTTTTATAATGTTCGCCTTTTTCAAGTCTGTTGCATATGTCCAGCTTCTGTTTCAAGGTAATCACGATACACTTACGTTTAGTTTGCACTTTAGGCATTTTGGAGTGTACAAATTACCGTCTATCAGAGGAACACAATAGCAAGAGAGCTTGTTTACTGTCTGGTGGCAAAAAGCAGACTGGTGAATTTTGGAGGGTGTGGAGGATGACTGAATTCAAGTAGGGGAAAGAGGGGAAGAGGAGGGGTGGTTAAGAGGATTTGCTAGAGATTTACATTAGCTGGAAATGCCTTCACCTCACTTTGTCTGACTTCACCCAGCCTTGCGTGACACGATCAAACGGTGGTTTGGCGGTCCATTCAAATTGGCGCACAGTTATAACTTACTGACATTTTTACCAGCCCTTGAATTTTCCCGTTTTTCTGAGTATTCCGTTTGTCTGGATACCGGATAGCTGGGATTGTACTGTATGTATATATATATATATATATATATATATATATACATATGTGTGTGTACAGTAATCCCTCGTTACATGATGAGGTTCCGTTCCTGAAAACCCCATCGTATGGCAAACCCATTAGAACATGGAGTCAATGGGGATACGTTCCCGGACCTGTGTAAACTCGCACATTCACACACCTTAACACTCACATACATGAAATATCCTCATGTTTAAACACGTAAAGTAACACATTAATAATGAATAAACAGGAAAAAACATGAAAATTACAGTATATAGTAGTTCTTACCAGACCTGTAGACAAAGGCATGCGGCACTGAGTTTGCTCATCAATCCATAACTTAAGCAACCTCTCCATCTCCTCCAAAACCATCTCTCGACTGCGGGTTATCCTCTTCACTATCAGCGTAGTTGTTGTCTCCCCGGCCTTCTTCAAGGTGGTGGCATTCTTTATTACTGTAAACACAGTTGACTGCGGCAGCCCTATGGTCCTGGCGATAGAGCTGGCTCCTTCACCTTCCTCATGGCGTCGTACGATGTCAAGCTTAACCTCCAGAGACAGGCTCTTCCTGGAGCATTTAGCCTTATCAGCAAACACAGTAAATGCTGGGCGTTTAGAAGCCATCGTTTATCGCTGACAGTAAGCACAAAATCAAGGAAAACTGGGCAGGCAAAAGTGCACCACATGGGTGGCTGAGAACAAGAGCAGCACGTCTTAACGCAGGGAGAGCGCGGGAGAGAGTGGACGAAAGCGTGTTTTCCCGGGCCGACCATGCAGAGACGCTACATTCACGCGCTCGGTATCCACTGAGTCACTGATGATCCATCGCTGTAGAGAATCGTTTCCATCATATAGAGAGCATAGGGTACTAAAATGTAGACACTGTATAAGCGAAATACAGTAAGCCCTCCACTTTCCGACATAATAGAGCCAAAGGCATGTCTAGAAAGTGGTCCCGTCCGGACAGTGGGCCCCAGCCCCCTGGTCTTGTACTTATGGACCCTACCTTAGCCTGACTCAGAAAAACACCTATACAACTCCCTACTGGACATGCATAGCACCTATTAAAGACCATATTCACACCAATAAGGGACATAAAAGACTGAAATAAATGCAAAGGAACCAGAGAATGAGGTTTTAGAGGCGAGCATTTACGATATCAAACATTCCGGAGACTTACAATAAGTCCCTGCCTCCTGGACTGGTACTTATGGACCCTAACCTAGCCTAACTCAGAAAAACACCTCCCTTCTGGACATGCATAGCACCTAAGACCCTATTCACACCAATAAGGAACATAAAATAGTGAAATGAGGTTTTAGAGGTAAGTATGGAAAATCTATCTATCTATCTATTGCCAGACGCCTCAATCCTGTTTGGGGTGGCCACAAACAAATCGCCTCCAAGTCGCCCTGTCCCCCGCCATTTCACTGCCCAGCTCCCAACTCACACCCCCCTCTCTCATATACCTCTCCACCCCATCCCTCCATCTCATCCTCGGCCGGCCTCCCCCTCCCTCTTTCCCCCTCCACCTCACTCACATACACTCTCTTCGTCAGTCTTTCACCCTCCATCCTCTCCACAAGGCCCAACCACCTCAGTGTGTTCCTCATAACACTTCTTATCACATCCACATCCACACCACAACGCTCCTTTATATCCTCATTCGTCAGCCTGACTCTCCATGTGACTCCACAGGCTCCTCTTAAATAACTCATTTCCACTGCTCTCACTCTTGACTTGTGTCCTTCCAACAACGTCCAAGCTTCACTTCCATAAGTTAGAGTTGGTATCACAATACTGTCATGTAGTAACTTTTTCACCTCCATGCTCACTTCCCTGTTTCTTATCACTGCTTTCAAAGAAGCAGCAACCTTTCTTCCCTGCTGTACCCTTTCAAGCACTTCACCCTCCAAACCTCCATCCTTACTCATCACACTACCCAAGTACTTAAACGTACTCACATTTTCCAATTCCTCACCATCCAACCTCGCTGTACATTCACTGACTTCACCTCTCTCAAAGACCATCACTTTACTCTTCCCTACATTCACCTTTAGATTCCGTTTCTTACACACACTCCCAAACTCATCCACCAAGCCTTGCAGCTCCCCTTCGTCTTCACTCAACAACACAGTATCATCTTCAAACAACAGTACTGGGAGTTTCCAAACACTATCCTCTCTCACCAGGGCCACTCCAACATCCACTACCCTACCTTGTACCTCTTTTATTACCCCATCCTTGTACAGATTGAACAACCATGGAGACATGACACATCCCTGTTTCAAACCAACTTTCAAAGAGAAAAATTCACTTAGTTCACCATCCACACGCACTGCAGCATTCGCACCATCGTCCATACTCTTCACAGCATTCAACAACTTCCCAGCTACTCCATATATTCTTAACACTTTCCACAATCCTTGTCTATCCACCCTGTCATATGCTTTCTCCAAATCCATGAAAGCCGCATACAACTTCTTTCCCTTCTCTAGAAACTTTTCCACTAAAGATCTAAGAATGAATATCAGATCTACACAACCTCTTCCCTTCCTAAAGCCTCCCTGTTCTTCTCCAACTAATTTCTCTGTTCTTTCTCTAACTCTGTCAATAAGTATCCTACCATACACTTTTCCTATTACACTAAGAAGACAAATGCCCCTGTGATTACCACACACTTCTTTTTCCCCTTTTCCTTTGTACAAGGGAATAATTATACCTGACTTCCAATCCTCCGGGACTCTACCTTCCTCCCAGGCCAATCTGCACATCTTCCAGATCCATTCTACTACTATCTCTCCCCCATGCTTCAGCATTTCACCACACACTCCATCAATTCCTGGGGCTTTCCCCGATTTAACTTTCTTCATTGCTTCCACAACTTCTATCCTACTGATTTCTTCCTGTCTTCTCACCTCCCTCCTTCTCCCAGCCATTCCCCAGCCACTTATACTCGCCTTACTTCCATCCTCTATGTTCAACAATTCCTTAAAGTGTTCTCTCCATCTGCTCACTTTTTCTCCCTTCTCTACTAGTAATCTACCATTTTTATCTTTCACTCCCCTGCTAACTTCACTTCCACCCTGTCTTACTCTTTTCACCTCTGTCCAGAACATTTTCTTACAGTCCCTCCACTTTACACTCAAATTCCTTCCAAATTCCTCATCCACTCTCTTCTTACTCTCTCTTACTAATCTTTTCACCTCTCTCTTTCTCTCTACATATAAATCTCGCTTCCACCTCTCAACTTCTTCCACACCCCTATATCTCATCCATTCATTGTATGCTTTCTTCTTTTGTGTCACAGCCTGTCTTACCTCTTCAGTCCACCACACTGTTCCTTGGAAAATACAGTACAATATGAAACATTCTGGGTACTTACAACAAGTCCCTGGCCATCTTGATGAATAACCCGCCTCCTCTCAGACTCTGACAGTAAAATGGAGTATCTGAAGCACCTGCAGTACAGTGTCCATGAAGTCTTGCACTGTACTTAGTCAATTGCACTCAGAATTCCATTTTCTTAACACTGCACACTCTAGTCTTACTGGCGCTCCACTGAACCTTAATGAAATCAGTGTTGCACTCTGCACTTAAGTCTCTGCACTCAGAAATCCATTTTCTTAACACTGCGTACTCTATTCTAATTTGCGCTCCACTGTACATTAATAAGATCAGTGTTGCACTCTGTACTTAAGTCTTCGCACTCAGAATTCTAATTTCTTAACACTGCGCAGTTTTTTTCACTGCACAACACTGTAAATTCCCATGTGGTCTAGTGGCAAGTTCTTGCTGTTTAGTCACTGTCAGAGTCTGAAAGTAACTGATGCAGGTGGCCTAGGGGTGAGTCGCTGGGACGTGGTGATGGAGTACCCACTGCAGACGACTCTGAAGAGAGGCGCATACTCATGTCCTGTGACTCCACCGTGCCTTAAGTGCTGGACTGTGGCTTGGAGGATGAGGACCTGTCTCAGGGAGGCAATGGTGTGGAGCCCGGGCTGGGCACAGCACAGGTCACGGGTCTGAAAAAGCTGTCAATGGTTGACTGACACAAGGAACAACGATTTTGGCGATTAATGATGCGCTGCCTGAAAGCGCGCACTTCCTCCACAAGTCCCAAGGGCCCCATCTCCCTGTCGCAGTCCGGGTGTTCCAGGTAGTCGAGAATGAACTCTACGTGTTCCCTGAGTGCGTTCAGCTTGGGGACGGCTTGAGTAGTGGCATGCTGAGAGGAGTCCACATCATCACTGCTGTCCTCTTCGGAATCTTCAAGCTGGGTACTAACATCTGCAACTGAAGATGCGATCTCGATATCAGACATGGTCTGATACCCAGGGTCGCCCTCGTCGTCATCCAACCACTCACGCACTTCGTCCACATCAACATCAACACCATGCGCATGTAGACGTGCATGGAAGTCATCCACGTCAATACCTAAAAAATTGTGCTCCATATCCGTTCCAAGAAGCAGACGAGACCAACCATTTTCCAGAGTCTTGACAAGGACTTCCTTCCATGCACTGGCCCAGTTGTAGATTGCTGACTTGATGTTGTAGCAGCAAAGGTTTTCCAAAGTCCGCTGGCCTCGCATGTCCCGTCCCTCCCTGCGCTCGTCCTCGTCCTCGAGAACAACCATCACCTCCTCCAAGAACTTCCTTCGGTACAGCCTCTTCGTTGCCACGATCACTCCTTGGTCCACTGGTTGGATGAAAGCAGTCGTATTAGGTGGCAAAAACATGCACCTAATGCGACCATTTTCAGTCACCAACTCCTTGTTGCACGGGTGGGCAGGTGCATTGTCCTAGAGAAGGAAGGCCTTTACCTGGTCGCACAGGATTCCCAGTTTCTCCATCTGGTAATGGATGACCTGGACGAAATGGCAGTGGAACCAGTCTTTGAAGATCTTGACTGTGAACCATGCCTTCACAGAATGGTACCAAATGACAGGAAGGACATCCATCACCCCAAGATGACACCAAGGCTGCTTTGCACGGCCAACAATAACGGGTTTGAGCCGGTGCATGCCGTTAGCATTGGCACAACACAAAGCAGATATCCGTTGCTTGTAGAGCTTGCGGCTAGGTGCACACTTCTCCGTCTCCTCAGCTAGAGTGTTCGTTGGCAAAGAGCGATAGAATAAACCAGTTTCGTCAGCGTTGTAGACTTGGCTGAGAGTGAGGCCCTCCCTGTCGATCAAGCCCTTCACTTTGTGCCGAAACTCCTCTACTCCATCCTCATTGGCGTCCAAAGCTTCACCATGAGACTTACGGTTGGTAAGGCCATGTCATAACTTGAACGCGAAGAGCCAACCCTCAGATGTCTTGAAGTCTGGGGTGTCGTGAAGCCTTGCTAACTTCTCAGCAGCAGCCTTCAGCTCCGTGCCACGCACCAGCATGTTGTTGTTGATACCATATCAACGTGGAGCGGTTGACTTCTGCATACCAGGGAGTAAACATCATCTTCCTCTCCACACTGCGTTTGTTCTTCAACAAGAAGTCAGCCATGTACTGCATGAGTTTGTCGCGGGATCTCTTGATATCAAACAAAGTAGATCGGGCCAGGCTGAATTCACGGAGGATGCGTGAGGTCGACCATCCCGCATCCACCCTGTCCAATATCTCCCTCTTCTTCTCCAGAGTCAAAACCACTCTCTTCCTCTTCTCAGGCAGCAGGGCCATCATCACATACACAAAGAAGAGGCAGGAGAGAAGCAGGGGAGCCTGCAACAGGTAGGGCACCACCACAAAAGCGAGCACGTGGGCAGCCATGGTGACAAGCGTGCACTCACAACATGAGACAGGCGGTAAGTGGGGAGGATGCAGGAGGCGCTCTAGCGGATGTCAGCAGAACTACGCTCCAAAACACAGCTGGTCTGTGCCGTGCGCCGAGTTTAAATTATGGGGGGAAAATAAAAAAAATTGTTTTTTTTTTCGAAAAGTATTCAACGATTTTTGGGCACTTTTGGGAATATTAAGTCCTGGGACCAAAATGTACGGTAAGTGGGAAGTCCGGACAGTGGGCGTCCGGATAGTACAGGGATTACTGTATCGTATACCGAGCCATAGTATAACAAGGGTTTACTGTATACGTGTACACACACACACACAAAAATATATATATATATATATATATATATATATATATATATATATATACAGTACCCTCACGTCCAGCACGCGTTAGTCCAGCACGATTCGAGTCCAGCACGGTGAACAATTAATTAGTATTATTTAATACGATTTAATTACTGCAACACGAGTGTGTTAGCATAACACATACAGAGCTCCAAGAAGTGGGCCAAAGCCGCAGAGTTCACTCTAGCACAATCACCCCGGGTCCAACACGGCCATACTGGACATTCCCATGATGATGATAGCCAATGGAAAACTTCTGATCAAGTAGCCTTCCCCACCCGCTATCGTGACGTGATCGTGATGCTGCCCAATTAAAAACGCTTCTGGTGTCTTGTGATGTTTTGTTTACATTTCTCCCGCCACAGAGCCACTCAGTTGCATAATTGCATTGGAAGGTGCTTTTTTCTTGCTGCATTTTCTGCCCTTGTTACTGCATTTTACCCTGCTCACGATGCCTAGGAAGCCTTCTGAGAACCCCAAGAAGTGTTGGCACCTCCCTCAGGCCACCAAGCTAGAAAGCATCGAGAGGAAGAAGAAAGGGGAGAGGAAAGTTGACACTGCCAAGGCCTACGACATGAATGAAGCCAAAGTGATCGCAATAAAAAACTTAAGACAAGCTCCTGGCAGCCGAAGGCTATCACACGGCACTTCATACCAGGTTTGCCGAGGATACGATGGTAAATCGGAACGGTGACGTGGTAAAATTGCCGACGATACCACGGGCATTTGGAATTCATCTGGATGGATTCCTGCCGAGCATACGATGGGGAAAACAGTGTGACCAAAACCCAGGCGACTCGACAGAGAATGTATCGTACCACAGCATTGAACATTTAGCCTGACACTGAATACATATTAATATTTTAGAATAAATATCAATCGTTTTGAAACCCTTCTCATCGGCGTGCGTACCAGTTTATAAACAAAGTTGCTTCTCCTTATTCTCTACCGAGTCAGCGACAGCGATCACTTTCCACAGTCACGAGACGGGCTCTGGCAACAGTGTGAGAAGCATGCACTTTGCCGAGGATTACAGGGCTAGGACAGGCAGAAGCAGGACCTTCCATGGCTGTGGATGAAGATAGTGATTCTGAGTGTGATTTCGAAGGATTTATGAGGGAGGTTGAGGAGGAGCAACAGCCAGTACCCGCTAGTGACGCCAGCAGCCATCCTCCGGGGACCCAGTAGGACTAACTACAGCCTTGGATACCACCTTCCATTCCCAGCAAGCCCACCAACACTATCCTAAAAGGTTAGTTACCATTCATAGCACAGTACCATTTATTATAATTACAATAGTACCAATATATGTATAGGTATATGGTAGGTACAGTATTTAGGGTGACTTTTCCGAGGGTTGCTGACATAATTCATTTTTCCCCATAAGCTCTATTGTTAGTCCAACACGTTTTGGTCCAACACGTGACCCATGCATGACAATATTACCGTGCTGGACGCGAGGGTACTGTATATATATATATATATATATATATATATATATATATATATATATATACACTCAACCCTCTACTTCCCAGACTAAAAGGGTGGGGAGACCAGTCCAGCAACACCAAAAGTCCAGCCCCAAATACCATTTCCCGGACTTTTACCATACTTTGTCCGAATTCTCCAATATTGTCCGGCAATTATTCCGATATTCTAGAGCATTCTGGAATGTAGGTTACCAATTCAAACATAACATACACAGTACATAACACAATAACACTGACACAACAACAATAATAATAACTGGTACAGCAGTGGTATTTTGCTAGCTACTCCCCTAAGAATGGCAGGTTTGACAGTTGCTGACAAGAATGTGGAGGATATGATAAAAGATCAGAAAGCTGGGGAAAAAGAGGAAAATGAACAAGGAATGGAACACCACAAGGTGAGCCAACCACTCATCTGATGACCGAGATACAAACACGCAATTGCCGACTGTGATCTCGATCTTGGACTGAATCGGCAATTTTAGTTGGATAATATTTTAATCTTTACCACAATATAGGTTTGCACACCTAATTATCTGAAATCCAGTCAAAAATTTGTGCTTAATTTAATTATTAATAGAAAATCAGGATTCAGAACGAAGATTTGTTAAAGTTTGCAGTAGTGTTTTGCCTCTAGCCTAACAACTCGTCTTGACGGACTTTTGTTTTAAATATCTTACAATGGAGTGGTAGGTGGTGGTGACCATCATCCACTCACTTGATGTAGTGCTGCCTACTTCTTCCTCAGCCTTTATCATTCTTTTTCTGTGCCTGCCCTCCTCTCTTCCTATTTCTCCCATCTTTCCTGTCACTACTTAATGCTTTTCTTTCCGTTCCTGGTGGCTTTACATTGAGAGACAAGCCAAATGGTTTCCTGTAAGCCAAGATACCATTTACAACGCTGGGTGGTAACCATATAACCAAACCATACATGCTCCCTATATGTCAAGTGGGTTGGTGGAGGGTTAGTGTCCCTCCCAGTAAAACAAATAACTCAGAGTCAAATGGCCACCCCGTACGGGATTATGGCGTCTGGCAATAGATAGATAGATAGACAATGGAGATTTTTTTTTTTTTAATCAAAATATTTATGCAAAACAGAAGTCTGTCAGGGCATGCTGACTATCTGAAGGGAAAATATCTGCAAACATTGGCTCATTATAGCTCTGAAACCTAATTTTTTAATTAAGTTATATTAGGTAAAAATTTTTTAGTGGATTTCAGATAATTAGGTGTGTATGAGCCTCTGTGGCAAAAAAAATTAAAATAATTTCCAGTGAAAAGTGCTGATTCGGTACTTAGTCACCCTGAGTCATGTGAGCTAGGTGAGTCAGAATGGATACCGCTGACTTTGCTCATAAGAAAATAATTTTTAAAATTACTTATCAGTTTTACTGTGCCCAAGCCTTGCTTAAATACTACTGTGTTATATAATAAATTATTTATAGTGGCACATGAGAAAGGTAAGAGGCAAATGGGCTATTGCCATGAGTTTGGAACTGGTGGAGTGAAGCAGGATGGTGGCCATGATGCTTTTCGTGTACGAAAATATCTTCTTATATATGTTACAAATGGCCTTTATCAAGTCTAAACCTTGCTAAAATTACAGTGTGTTGTGTAGCAGACTACCTATACACTCAACCCCCTGCTATCGCGCCTAATTGGTCACAGGAAACGTGCGTGATAGCTGAATACGCGATAGCTGAACTGAACAATCAATGGGAAAATTTCTAATTGGTTTTTCGGTTGCCCAATTTTTCTAACTTTTAACCACTTTATGCCTATGATTTCCTGCCAATCTCTCCTCTAACATGAAATAAAGCATTATTATATTAATAATAACAGTATCATGAATAAATAAACAACATAAAAGGCCATCAAACTTTTATAAGGATTACGGCTTGGGTGGTTTGATGGGTTCCGAGGCTTGGGAGTGGCTTAGTTGCCGCCAGATCTCTTTGGCTTCTCCATTTCTTTAGTGTCCACAGCTAAAGGGGGTATCACATGGTACCTTATATCAGGAATGGCTGAGGAACATTTAAGTGGAACAAAACTTGGACGCTATCACACACGTTCCTCACACTGTCGTCAGAGCCCTGTCTCAGTTGTAAACAGGTGATTACTTTATCGAAATCACAGTTTTTTCGGCAAAAGAAATATTAACTCTTTATAAGGGTTTCAAAAGGATTGATATTTATTCTAAAATACAATATTAATAAGTATTCAGTGTTAGGCTAAATTTCAATGCTGTAGTACGATATATTCTTTCGAGCCAAATGTGTTTTGGTCACTGTTTTGCCCGCTGTGTCCTCGGCAGGAATCCGTTCAGATGCATTCCAAATGCCCGTGCTATAATCAGGAATTTTACCACATTATCGTTCCGATTAACCATCGCATCCTCTGCAAACCTCGTATGAAGTGCCGTGTGAATAAGTTTCGCTTAGTCTGTCTTCAAACTCGACGCGTGATAGCGGTCTTGGGGTGCGTGATAGCAAGTATGGTTGTGCATTTGATGTGTGCGTGACAGCAGATAAGCATGATAGATGAACGCGCAATAGCAGGGGGTTGAGTGTAGTTTTATATGAAAGAATGATGGCCGGACTTTTGTGAGAATCCTGGCCACAGCCCGTGTCCGTGAAATACAAAATCTGGGAATTCAGGGTACAAGAAATGAAGGGTCGAGTGTATATGTATTTACCTATTTGTATTTACCTATTTGTAGTATACAGGAATTGAGCAATGCTCGTGTTGTCCTGTCTCCATATCCACATTTATCAAGTCTACCTTTACACACATGAATGTTTTTCTCATGTACCACCTCTTTGTCTAAGTCGTTCCAAATATTTAAGTATTTACCTAATATATCTAACTGTGATATACACGGAATGTACTATGCTCGTGGGTTTCCGTCGCTGTTTCTCAATAAGTCGAATTTAACTTTAAACTCGTTTAAGTTTCTAGACTGGACGATCTCTTTGTCCAGGCTATTCCATAAGTCTGTACTTCTGTAAGGAAAGCTATATTTCTTGATATCCTTCAAGCAGCTTGACTTTTTCATTTTCATTCCATGTCCTCTTGTTGCTCTCTTATCCCATACAAACAGATCTTCTTTGTCAATTTTATCTACTCCCACCATGGTCCTGAACACCGCAATCATGTCTCCCCTCTTTCTCCTTTCCTCTAACAAAGGAAAATCCAGTTTTTCCAGCCTCTCTGTATGACAGGTCTGTCAGACTGGGGACCATCTTGGTTGCTGTTCTTTGTATTCTCTCAATCTTGTTTATATCTTTCTTTTTGTGTGGGGACCACACTACCGCTGCATATTCTAACCTGGGGTGGATCATGGCCACTATCAATTTTTTCATCATTTCCTCATCAATACAATGAAATGCTACTCTTATGTTAGTCAAGAGTTTATAAGTCTCTCCAACTATCTTGTTAATGTGCTTTTCTGGTGACAAACTATCTTGGACCAGCACTCCCAAATCTTTCTCTTCTCTCCTTTTTGTGATTAATTCATTACCCAAAAAATAATTCAGTGATGGTCTCCTGGTACTTTTACCCATTTCCAATATTTTACATTTCTTTACATTAAATTTCATTTCCCACGTCCGGCTCCAATTGTGTATCCTATCCAAATCCTCCTGCAGTATTTTACAATCCTCCTCAACCTCTATCTTCCTCAAGATCTCTACATCATCAGCAAACAGACTTGCATAACTGTTCACTCCATCTACCATATCATTTACGTAAATCAGGAACATTACTGGCGCCAACACTGAGCCTTGAGGGACTCCACTTGTTACTTCGCTCCATCCAGACATCTTTTCCTTTATTACTGTCCTCATTTGTCTGTCTCTCAAAAAGTCTCTCATCCATTCCAGAAGTTTCCCCTTTAGTCCTCCTATATATTCTAGTTTCCACATTAGTCTCTTATGAGGTACCTTGTCAAAGGCCTTCTCTAAGTCTAAGTACACACAATCCACCCAACCATCTCTCTCCAGTACCACATCAATCGCTCTTGAGTAAAAGCTCAACAAGTTAGAAACACATGACCTTCCACTTCTAAATCCAAACTGACATTCAGCCAAAATATTCATCTCTTCCAGATATTTTATCCATCTGTCTTTCAGGATTCTCTCACACAATTTTGCGACCATGCTGGTTAGAGACACTGGTCTATAATTCAGGGGTTCTTCCCTGTTTCCTCCCTTGTAAATTGGTACCACATTTGCCCTTTTCCATTCTTTTATTACTTTCCCCTCTTCCAGTGAGCATACAATTACGCTGTGAATTTTATCCGCCAGTTGTTCTCTGCATTCCTTCAGTACCCAATTAGAAATTCCATCAGGTCCTGGGGCTTTCCTTACATCTTGAGTTTCCAGTAATTTATACACTTCCTGTACCTCCACTTTTATATCTTTCATCACCGGAACATTTCTAATCACTCCCTCCCCTTCCACAAGCTCCTTTTCTTTAGTGAAAACTGACTGGAAACGTTTGTTCATTATTTCTGCTTGCATTACCGCATCCTTAAAGACCTCTCCTACTTTCAGCTTGGTGATTCCTTCCTTTTGTTTCAGTTTGCCATTAACAAATCTATAAAACAGTTTGGGTTCGTCCTTGCATTTGTCAATTATACCTTTTTCAAAATTCCTTTCTTCTTCTCTACGTATTCTTGTGTATTCATTTCTTGTTCTTTTATATTCTTCCTTTGTTCTGTCATTGCCTCTCTTTCTCCAATTGTTCCACGCCTTATCTCTCTCTTTTTTTGCTATCATACACCTTCTATTAAACCACTCCTTTTTCCTGTTTTCTGTCCCTCTTACTCTTGGTACAAATTTTTCCACTCCCAAATTAAAGAGGTCTAGAAAGATATCCCACTTCCTCTGTATCTCTCTTGTTTCTCTGAATTTTCTCCAATCCGCATTTTCAAAAAAGTTTCTCAATCCTGTAAAATTTGCTTTCCCAAAGTTGTATCTTCCCTGTCTATGAAGCTCGTCTCTTGGCTTGACGTTTCCTATTAACATCTGGAACTCAATGACCACGTGATCACTTTTTCCCAAAGGACAGAGATATTCCAATGATTCTATTACATCGGGTTCTTTGGTGAACAGTAAATCTAACCTTGCTGGTGTGTCCTCACCTCGAAACCGTGTCTCTTCTTTGACCCATTGCGTCATCACATTATTCTATCTATCTATCTATAGCCCGACGCCCTAATCCCGCAAAGGGTGGCCACAGACAAAACGCCTCCAAGTCACTCTGTCACCCACCATTTGACTCCCCTCCCCCCAACTCACCCCCCCCTCCCTCATATACCTCTCAACTCCATCCCTCCACCTCATCCTCGGTCTACCCCTCCCTCTCCCTCCCTCCACCTCACCTACATACACCCTCTTAGTCAGTCTTTCATTCTCCATCCTCTCCACATGTCCAAACCACCTCAGTGTATTTCTCCTAATCTTTTCAACCACATCCACATCTACCCCACAACGTTCCTTCACTTCTTCATTCGTCAACCTGTCCCTCCACGTCACTCCACATGCTCCTCTCAAGTAACTCATTTCCACTGCTCTCACTCTTGACTTGTTCCCCTCTTGCAAGGTCCACGCCTCGCTTCCATACGTCAGGGTAGGGATCACAATACCATCATGCAGTGACTTCTTAACTTCCATACTCACCTCCCTATTTCTCATCACTGCTTTCAGTGTGCCAACAACCTTCCTTCCCTGCTGTACCCTTTCACGTACTTCATCCCCCAAAGTTCCATCCTTACTCATCACACTACCCAAGTACTTGAATGCACTCACATTCTCCATATCCTCACCATCCAACCTCACTGCACACTCTGTGACTTCATTCCTCTCAAACACCATAACTTTACTTTTGTTTACATTAACTTTCAGCTTCCTCCTCCTACACACTGTCCCAAATTCATTCACTAAACCTTGCAACTCCCATTCATCTTCACTCAACAATACTGTATCATCAGCAAACAGCAACACCGGAAGCTTCCAAATCTCACCCTCATTCATTAGGGCCACCCCCACATCCACTGCCCTACCTTGTACCTCCTTTACAACCCCATCCATATATATATTAAACAGCCATGGAGACATTACACACCCCTGTTTCAGTCCCACATTGAGA
This sequence comes from Coenobita brevimanus, assembly GCF_032717465.1. Taxonomy (NCBI): domain Eukaryota; kingdom Metazoa; phylum Arthropoda; class Malacostraca; order Decapoda; family Coenobitidae; genus Coenobita; species Coenobita brevimanus. The sequence continues at coordinate 20,428,456 of NC_136977.1, forward strand.
TCAAAGAACTCACTCAGCTCACCATCCACTCGCACCGTAGCCCTAGCTCCCTCGTACATACTCTTCACAGCACTCAACAATTTCCCCTCCACTCCTCATTATTCATTATTATATTTAATAACATAGTGCCCCACGAATCCTCGCCGCCTCCCGAGTACCATTCCTCCCAGTTCACCTCTTTACAATTAAAGTCACCCACCAAAATTATATTATTGCTTTTCTCAATTATTTTTTGCAAGTAGCTAGCCATATCTGACAACATCTCATGGTATTCGTCATCCTTCCATGCTCTCGTCTTTGGGGGAACATACACTACCGCCATATCTCTCTTAACATTCTCTCCAGTTTCTAATTTCATATATATCACTTCAGCCCTGCCTTCTCCCATTTCCACAGTATCTACATTTATGTTGTTCTTCACTGCTATCATCACTCCTCCTTCCTTTTTTTCTTTTCTGTCTTTTCTCCACAGATTGTATTTACCATCTCCCAAATGAACATCAATATCTTCTCTTAATTTGGTCTCTACAAAGCACATGACATCAGGTTCATGTTCTCTTAAGAAATCATTAATTTCGATCCTTGTCGATATGAAACCATCAAACATTAGTATGTATACATATACGTACATATATATATATATATATATATATATATATATATATATATATATATATATAAATATATATATATATATATATATATATATATATATATATATATATATATATATATATATATATATATATATATATATATATATATATATATATATATATATATATATATATATATATATATATATATATATATATATATATATATATATATATATATATATATATATATATATATATATATATATATATATATATATATATATACATACACATTTACAGTGGGGCCCCTTGGACAGCGACCTTATTAATCCGTCAAAATGGCTGCTACCCATGAAATCGCTATCTGAGAGGCAAACTTCTAACCTAAAAAAATTAATACAGTCCTGGACTCCTTCAGCTATAACCCTAGTTTCCTCCATTAACCCCTAATATCACGTCATATTTCTTCAGTAATAAGATAAACATATACTACATATTCAAAGAAGATTAACAAACTTACTTTTAATTCATTTTGAGTGCTTCTTACTGATAAATATAGTTATCATACCATTCCAACCTGTTACAGCCGCTAAAAAATAAATACTGCATGCACTCCAACTAAACCCTAAATTCCTACTGTGAACACTAATAAAATAAGCTTTCACTTAACATACAAAAGAATAAACAAACTTTTAAATCACTTTTGCTATTTATTGTTAAATTTACTGTTGTGCTTGGTGGTTACTGTACTGCAACAGCCTAGCGACCACGGCCCTGACTCTGCTCTCTCTCAATCTCTCGTCCCTAATCTTCCTCTCGTCCCTCACATCGTAACACACGCAAACAAACTTCATTCTCGATGCGATAGGCCTCTGTTTCCTCATCTTCCCAACCATCATATAGGTCCTCCTCAAGCTGAACAGGGGGCATGTCGACACTGTCCTCTTCGTCTGAAGAGGCATTCAAAATAGCTTGTATTTGTGCCTCAAACCTTTCTTGCTGCTGACTTTAAAAATCGTGTGATCGGTGTCTGGCGCATTGCATTTATTTTGTCATTCAGGTTCTCAGTGAAGCTTTTCATCAGATCTCGGAAACACAGTTGGGCTCGGTCTCAAAAGTTAAAATGGAGAGAGGTTACCTTGTCTTGAACTTCGGACAGTCCGGCCAGGATTTCAGACAAATCCTTCACTGTTGGCCCATTTGGTTTCTTTTCTTCTTCCTTATCTTCTTGCACTTCCTCTTCCTCTTCCTCATCTTGGTTCAGCATCTCCTCAGCAGTTTCTTCTCGATCGTCACCTCCTACCAAGTCCACGATTTCTTTGTCAGAAACATACGAGAGTCCCGGCACAGTTCTGATGACATTAGCAGTCTCACATGCCACCACCTGCAGCTCCTGCCTGGCTGCCTCGCCTGCCTGTTTCAAATGTGGAAGCAGGGGGGGCCCAAGCCTTTCTGGTCGTTCTATAGCCGCTGTTGTAGACGGATATCGTTCTTCTCCTAGATCTATTAACAGTGGTGTTCCTCAGGGCTCTATCCTATCACCAACTCTCTTCCTTTTATTCATCAATGACCTTCTAAGCTGTACATCTAACCCTATCCACTCATACGCTGATGACTCCACCCTTCACCTTTCCATTCGATTCCCACAACGTCCATCTCAGCAGTTAATTCAACAGGCAAGGGATGAGGCTATGGCACACCTAATGTCTGACTTGGCTCGTATCTCTGACTGGGGTAAAAATAATCTGGTTGTTTTTAATGCATCAAAGACTCAGTCTTGACACCTATCAACCCAACAAAATCTTCCACAGGTATACCCACTTACGTTTAATAATACTCAACTTAATCCTGCATCATCGTTGAACATGCTTGGGGTTTCATTTGCTCGGGACTTGTCTTGGAAAGATCATATTACATCTCTTGTAAAATCTGCTTCCAAGCGATTGGGTGTGCTAAGCCGACTCTGTTCCTTCTTTGCCCCTGCACAATTGTTGACTCTATACAGGGGTTTTATCTGCTCCTGTGTGGAGTACAACTCTCATGTATGGGGAGGCTCCCCACATACAGCTCTTCTCAATAGGGTGGAGTCAAAGGCTTTTCGTCTCATTAACTCTCCCCCTCTTACTGACTCCCTTCAACCTCTGTCTCTTCGCCGCAATGTTGCATCTTTATCTCTTTTCTATTGCTACTTCAATGGTCACTGTTCCTCTGAACTGTCTGCATGCATTCCTCCACTTCTAAGACAGGCGCATAGCACCCGTCTAGCAGCAAACTCTCACCCCTTTTCTGTCCAACTCACTAATGCAAGAGTTAACCATTACTCCCAGTCCTTCATTTATGCAATAGGTCAACTCTGGAACTGTCTCCCTCTGTCTGTATTTCCTGCTTCCTACGATCTCCAGTCTTTCAAACGCAGTGTGTCCAGGCATCTCGCAATGAATGGATCTTGAATTTGGCTCTCTCTTGTATTTTGTTTTTCTCTTGGAGGGAACAGTATTGCGGGCTCATTGCCTTTGGTTCCTTCTTCCTCACATATAAAAAAAAAAAATATAAAAAAAATAAAAAAAAAAGCGTGTGCAATGGTGGCTTGATTGATCTGGCCCCAAGCTTCACAGAACAAATCCACTGCATGTTTTATCTTAAAAGATTTCCAACAGGCCTTGACGGTCATTTCCCCTTGATCCTCTTCCTCTTGACTTGCCTCTTGATCGGGTTCACTGTCGCTAGAGTTAGCCTCTTGGATCTCCTTCAGTTCTCGAAAGTTATCAGTTTTTTCCCTCAGTTTGCTGTGGAGCTTGCCATAGAAGAAGAGTTTAGTGTTAGCAATTAACTCTTGATCTAAAGGTTGAATTTTGGCGGAATTGTTGGGAGGCGTAAAAACAACCTGTATGCTAGGGTGGTGGCCTACCATGAAGCGAGCGTGCCCGGGTGCATTATCTAGGAACAACAATATTTTCCAGTCAATATTTTTCTTCTTCCAATACTCGCAAGTCTGAGGCACAAAAATCTTGTCTAACCACTTAATAGAAAGGCTTGAGGTCATATATCCAGTGGTGTTTGAGTACCACACACAGTTGGGGAGTTTGTTCATATCACAGTGGCGGTAGGAATGTGGTTTGGCATATTTATAAACAATAACAGGTTTCATTTTGAAGTCCCCTGAAGCATTGCAGCAAAGCAGGACACTGAAGCGATCCTTGGCCATTGTGGTTCCAGCAGCCTGACGAAGGTTTTTGTGGGCATAGATGGACTTGGGTAATTTCTTCCAATACACCCCAGTCTCATCACAATTAAAAACTTGATCTGGGGTGTGCCCTCCTTCCTCCAAAATAGCCTTAGCAGTTTGGGGAAGTTCTTGTGCAGCTGTAGTGTCTGCAGATGCAACCTTGCCCTGGTAGAAAGCCAGCTTTACCCCCACAGCGTTATTTAAACCTGTGTAGCCACCCACGTGAGGCATTGAAAGGAGCAGGATTTTTTATATATTTTTTTGCACATAGTCCCTGGTACACTGCTATTGCCCTTGCACGAATTTCTGGTCCATCAACACTTGCTCCTTTTCTTAACCCCTTAATCGCGGGGCGTCACTTTCGTGACGCTTGGGAGCCAGGGATCATACCGCGGGGCGTCACTTTTGTGATTCTGTGTTATTTTGAATTCACCCGGGCTTCCAAGTGGGGGCTTGTATCATCTATCAGTACTGCCAATGTCCAACACTAGTCAGCACTCCTAATCTCATCTGTACTCCCATCCATTGTTGACAATTTAGCCATTTCTCCCCGTTCTTGACTCCCCTCCCTACCCCCCCTCCATTACCCTATCCTCTCGCCTGCCCGGCCGTGCTACGCTAAGTAAATCTTCCCTGGAATTTTTCACTGATTTCATCCATTGAAATAAGCCCTATGCCCTATTCTTATACCAAATAATATATACAAGAAAGAAATAAGGTAAGTGAGAGTGCCATACACCTGGAATTGGCTAATTATCACCTGACAACACCTCACGTGCACTCGTTCGCTATTTTTCGTTGTTTTTTTCCCCTTGAAATATGCCATATAATCTATTTTCGTAATAAATATACATATAAGGAGGGAAGGGAGAAGCCTAAGTGATATTTACATTCACCTGGAACTACCTAATTTATAATGTATTGTCTAGATTTCCTGCCAATCATTTCAGTGAAATACATAGCTGTTTCAAGAGCTACGTTGGTAGTACTGAATATCCCCTAAGTAGGCCTCTACCCGGGCCGGCCCTCTCTTATCAGTTCTCTCTCATCTTCCGAAGAGGAGGTATGTCCGTTCCTCTTGCTGACTTCAGGGCCTTTTTCACCCCCATGCAAAGGGCCCTGTGACCTTTACCCCCTACTAAACCTCGTGTGGAAAGAGGTAAAGGGCTGACAATTGATAAAAGAGTGACTACGATCTTTCTACTGAGTAAAACAGTGCAAGTGGAATTGTAAATAATGTGTAAATAATGTGTAAACAGCAAGTGAAAGTAATGAATGTAAATATACGTGAACAATGGAAAATAGTTTTATAAGTTACTTCAAGTGACAGTGCATAACACAGTGTAAATAAAATAGAAATGTAAATAACGTAAATAAAATAGAGAACGTAAATAGAAATGTAAATGAGTAGTATTATAAGAATACGAGTATATACCCTAGGAGTAATGAAAGTGAAGGTTTCACTCTAGCATGTCTGAATACTATGAGTTATGAGAGTGAAGATGAAAGTGACATTCACTCTCAATGCTAGTATACAGGACGAGAAAGTGAATGCTACGTATTTTACTGAAAGAAATTGAATCCCTACAGTGACAATAAACTAATACTACTGAAGGAAACTTATGGATAAAGACTGTAGATAAATATAAGTGTTATATAGTAATAGAAATATAAAGTGTGAGGGTTTTTATGAATAATAAATGACAGAGTACCAAGAGCGAACTAGCGCAAGTGCGGCGGTCAGACACGCTCATAATTTTCATTGCTTTC
>NC_136977.1:20436550-20526550 GCF_032717465.1 Coenobita brevimanus
GACATGATGTTTTGATCTGCATTGGAGATTTTAATGCAGGAATGGGCTGCTCAAATGAGGGATTTGAGGCATGTATGGGTAAGATGGGAGTTGGTAGTAGGATGAGTGAAAACGGAGTGAGGTTTGGAAGCTTCTGTCTAGCAAATGACTTAGTCATCGGGGGCACACTCTTTCAGCATTGCAATATACACAAGACAACTTGGGTGTCGCCGTGTGGAAAATATAAAAATCAGATTGATCACATCGCTATCAGTAGGAGGCATAGAAGTTCTCTGCTAGATGTTCATGTTAAACGGGGAGCGGATATTGGTAGTGACCATCAACTCAGCATTGCAAAAATAAGGTTTAAACTTAAAAATCAGAAGAAGGAAAAATCTGGTGTTGGTAGATACGATATTGTTAAGCTTAGAAGGGAAGGAGAAGAAAAGGAGGAATTCAGATTAGAATGCAGAAATAGGTTTTTGGTGTTGGAAACGTTGGAAGAGGGGGAGAGAAGTGTAGATGAGATGTGGGAGGATGTGAACAAAGTTTTGCATGAGACTGCTGAATGTACGATTGGAAAGAGACATAGATTCAGGAGAAAGAAATGGATATCAGAGGAAACGTGGGATATGATAAAAAGGAGAGGTGAGGCTAAATTGAGGAGTGAGATGCAATGCGTTGATGAACGAGAGATTGAATTAGCAAGAGCTGCGTACTGGAGTTTGAATTCAGAAGTAAGAAGGTTAGCTAGGAGAGATAAAAGAAGATGTGTGGATGAAAAGGTTGCAGAGACTGATATCTTAATAAACAAAAATGATGGACAGAGTCAAAGAATAGCATATGAATCGATTAGAGAACTGAGTGGTAATGCAGGTAAACGCAAGGAAATACCAGTTAGAGACAGGGAAGGAAATTTATTGATCAAAGATGGAGATATTAAAAATAGATGGAAAGAGCATTTTGAGACAGTTCTTAATAGACCAATACCACCAGAAGAGGATATACCGTCTGCTCAGGAAGATTTAAATATAGAAACAGGAGAGTTGAGGCTTGCAGAAGTGGAGAAAGCAGTTAAACAGTTAAAGAATAACAAGGCACCAGGGGAGGATGGTTTATTTCCGGAAATGTTTAAAGTGGAGGGGGATAGATTAATAATGATCTTGACCAAGCTATTCAATAAGATATGGGTGACGGGGTTACTACCATCAGTTTGGAAGAATGGTGTAATTGTTAAAATTCCGAAGAAGGGAGACCTGAGTGAATGTGGTAATTGGAGGGGAATCTCTTTGTCACCGATAGCTTTGAAAGTTTTCAGTAGAGTGTTGTTAAATAGGTTGGAGCCAGTGGTTGAGGGTATTCTGAGGGATGAACAGGCTGGTTTTAGAATGGGACGTGGTTGCAATGATCATATCTTTATAGTTAGGCATTTGATGCAGCAAGTTAATGAAATGAGAGTACCGTTAAGTCTTTGTTTTGTTGATTTTGAAAAGGCTTTTGATAGTGTTTCGAGAGAGACTATGGGGAAGATCATGAGACATTATGGAATACCAGAGGAGTTTGTGAGGGTCATTATGAACATGCATGGGGACACATTTTGTAAAGTGATGGTTGATGGTTGTCTGAGTGATTCGTTTGAAGTCAAGTCCGGAGTAATTCAAGGTGGTGTTCTATCGCCTTTATTATTTATATTGGTCATTGATTACATTATGAAACGTGTTGGAACAGAAACCGGTGCAGGTATACTTTGGGGAGAGAACAGGAAACTTTTGGATTTAGATTATGCAGATGATATAGTTTTGATTTGTGATGGGCCAGAAGAGATGCAGAGAGTGTTGGACTGTTTGGTGAGTGAAGGTCGCAAGGTGGGTTTGGTTATTAATTGTGGAAAAACTGAAATAATCAATATGAATATGGAAAATGCGCAGGAATGTGTAATTGGAGGTATGGTTGTAAAGCAAGTTGATAGGTTTAAATATTTAGGTACTTATTTAGCCAAGGATGGTTCTTTGAACTTTGAATTCGAGGAAAGGTTAAAGAAGGCTAATCAGGCAATGGGAATGCTTAAAAATATTTGGAATAATAACAATTTTTCTGTTCATACAAAAATCAAACTTTATAAGGTAATGGTTAGGAGTATCTTAATTTATGGACACGAGTCTTGGTACAGCACAGTGACTATGGAAAATAAATTCTTGGTGTTTGAAAATAAAGCACTTAGAAGAATATTAGGAGTTAAGTGGTGGGAAAGGATACCAAACAGTAGAATTAGAGAAATAACGGGAGTGCAGCCGATCGATGAATATGTTAGATTCTCACGATGGAAGTGGCTAAGACATGTGTATAGGAGACAGGGAATAGTACGAGGTACACCAGGGTGGGTGGCACTTGGTATGAGAGGTAGAGGAAGGCCAAAAGAGACGTGGGTGAGGAAAATGAGACGGGAAGCTGGAGATGAGTGTTGGGGAGATCTTGAGGAGTTAGCACACAATAGGATGTGGTGGTGTGAGTTCATCGAGGCCCTATGCATCCCCGAGGGTGCCACAGGAAATGATTGATTGATTGATTGATATATATATATATATATATATATATATATATATATCTATTGCCAGACACCTCAATCCCATTTGGGGTGGCCACAATATATATATACATTAGTATATATATATATATATATATATATATATATATATATATATATCTATATATCTATTGCCAGACACCTCAATCCCGTTTGGGGTGGCCACAAACAATTCGCCTCCAAGTCGCCCTGTCCCACGCCATTTCACTGCCCAGCTCCCAACTCACACCCCCCTCTCTCATATACCTCTCCATCCCATCCCTCCACCTCATCCTCGGCCTCCCGCTCCCTCTTCCCCCCTCCACCTCACTAACATACACTCTCTTCGTCAGTCTTTCACCCTCCATCCTATCCACATGGCCAAACCACCTCAGTGTGTTCCTCATAACGTTTCCTATCACATCCACATCCACACCACAACGTTCCTTTATATCCTTATTCGTCAGCCTGTCTCTCCATGTGACTCCACAAGCTCCTCTTAAATAACTCATTTCCACTGCTCTCATATATATATATATACAGTAATCCCCATACTATCCGGACACCCACTTTCCGGACACCCCACTTACCGGACATTGTGGGCCTGGACCTTCGAAACCCAAAATTGACCAAAAAAAGAAAAAAAATCCCCCCAAAATCCGAATTCTTTCCCACCCGTAATTTGAAATTGCCGCGCAGCACCGAACAGCTGTTTACACCATGGCCCATTCACCCCTTCCTTCCTCCCCCCTTCCCCCTCCCCTGTCAGGGTTGCCATTTGGTATTTTTCATTACCAAATGTGGGCCAATTCAGTACCAAAAAATTCGTTTGGTAATGAATCAGAATAATGCATTACCAAATGGATTTTTCATATGTATGAGGATACACCCTGTCCTCGCCTCCATCCTTCTTTCCTTCCTTCTTCTTCTGTCATTCTTTCCTTCATTCTTTCCTCGTCTTTCTGCCTACAGGTGACTACACTCCCTCTTCTGTCTTTCATTCCTTCATTCTTTCCTCTTCCTTCTGCCTGTGGGTGACTCTACACTGAGTGACAAACCAAATGGTTTCCTGTACAACAGGAAACCACTTACTACGCTGGGTGGTGACTATATAACCAAATTTTGGCGCCTGGTGGTTTAGTGGGTAATTATTGTGCTCCAATCGGATTGAGCCGGTGAAGGTTTATATCCAAGGGGTGATTGGGGTTTATTGCTCATATAATGCCACTCAGGAATGAGTGAAGCTGGTCATTCTCATCTTAAATGTCAGGACCAATTGCCTAGCCCCGGGCTCCTACGCTCCTCATGGAGCAACGTAGGATTGGATGATGGATGGATGGATGGATGAGGATACACAGGATGGAGATGGTGGATTGTCTGCTCTCTCTCATTAATCTGCTAGCCTACATAGCATGAAAATAATCAACATGCTGTTAATTATAAGGAGAATGATTACATGTATTTCCACTTGTATACATATTTAGTGAAGAGTAAATGCTAGCTTTACGAATTTGGTTATGAAAAGTTAAATTTGGTAATGAAAACTGAGGAGTTTGGTAATGTGGCCGTTGCGATCTGGCAACTCTATTTCCCTGTCACCAACACAGTCCAACAGTTGCTGCCTAACTACGATCGCGAGTAGATGCTTATCGCAATGGAAGCCGCACGTGCTCGTTTTTTGTGAATAAACTGCAATACCTCGCCACTAGACAACACGGGAATTTACAGTGTTGTGCAGTGTTAAGAAATTAGAATTTAGAGTGCAGAGGATTAACTGTGGAGAGCAAATTGACGGTTGAAACTGGCACTTGAAACTGGCGTGGTGCAGTTAAGAACAATGTGCAGTGTTAAACAATTATAAATCACAGTGCAAAGAATTAAGTGCAGCACAACACTGGAGTGAAAGATGAGTTTTGGGCGAGAGTAGAAGCATGTATGGACAAATTTGAGAGGAGTGAGAGAGTGTTTTTGATTGGAGACACGAATGGCAAAGTTGGGAATCTACGAGTGGGTGGAGCGGTTGGTCAGTGGGGTGTGCCAGCTGATGCAGATGGGAATGGTAGTGCTTTGGTGGACATCTGTGCTAGTAAGGGGCTGGCAACAGCCAACATCTACTTTCGACATAAGAAGATCCACATGTATACATGGAGAGTAATGAGAAGGATGGATGGTGAACTTGTTGAATGAAAGGCAGACATAAGATGATCCACATGTATACATGGAGAGTAATGAGGAGGATAGATGGTGAACTTGTTGAACGAAAGGCAATGATTGACTACGTGTGTGTGGAAGAGCAAATGAGAAGACAAGTGTTGGATGCAAGAGTGTGGAGAGGGTGGGGGAATGGAGTCTCGGACCATCACTTAAGTGATGGCCAAGGTAGAGCTGCAAAGAAAATGGTTGAGGAGACGAAGGGGAAGACAGGAGGAAACAGCTCCTGTGAAAAGAGTGGAAAGTGAGAAAATGGCAGAGTATAAGAGCATAGTGGAAGAAAGATTGGGAAGATATGAGCTAGAGCAGATGGAAGGGGTGGAAGACGTATGTAAGATATTTACGGAAGAGATAGGCGCAACGTGTGAGGTGGTTTGTGGAGTGAATGGTTAGCGAGTAGAGGTAGGGAAGAAGATGAGAGAGAGAAGAGAGAGGTATATGTGAGTAGGAGAAGGGAGGTGAAGAAACTGCTGAAGGAGAGAATGAAGAAAGTGGATGAAGAGTTTGGGAGGAATCTGAGTGTGAAATGGAGGGAGAGTAAGAAATTGTTTTGGAAGGAGGTAAAGAAAGTAAGGCAGTGTGAAAGGGGAAACAGTAGGGTAGTGAAAGATAGGAATAATAGATTGTTGGTGGAGAAGAGAGAGAAATTGAGGAGATGGAAGGAGCACTTTGAGGATTTGTTGAATGTAGAGAGTGACAGCAGTGCGAGTATAAGTGGTTGGGGAATGGCTGGGACAAGAAGAGATGACAGGAGGGAGGAAGAGATCAGTAGGATGGAAGTAGTGGAAGCGATGAAGAAGATCAAGTTGGGAAAGGCCCCTAGAACTGATGGAGTGTGTGGTGAAATGCTGAGGTATGGGGGTGAGATTGTTGTGGAGTGGATATGGAAGTTGTGTAGATTGGCTTGGGAAGAGGGAAGGGTTCCAGAGGACTGGAAATCAGGTATAATTGTTCCTTTATATAAAGGAAAAGGGGAGAAAGAAGTATTTGGTAACCACAGGGGTATCTGCCTTCTAAGTGTGACTGGTAAAATATATGGTAGAATACTCATTGATAGGGTTAGGCATATGACAGAGGAGCTAGTTGGAGAAGAACAAGGGGGATTTAGGAAGGGAAAGGGGTGTGTAGATCAGATATTTGTTCTAAGATGTTTAGTGAAGAAGTATCTAGAAAAGGGAAAGTGTATGCTGCCTTCACGGACTTGGAGAAAGCTTATGACAGAATAGATAGGCAAGGTATATGGAAGGTATTAACCCCTTAAATGCGGCCGTGTACAGTCATTCCCCCCCCGAGTGGCGGGGTTGTATCGCGGTCTGAGTACCTGTAGGAAAATATTCGCCAAAAATCAGAGATTAACCCTAGAACATTATACTTGGTATGGCAGATAGTACTTACATTCAGCTTTCTCCAGAGACAGGTGTTAAGCCTTCGTGGACTACCCAAGGACTTGTGGAGACTTGCAAATTTGGGTAACCAAATCTTCACTTTCACACCTCCAGCAACCCGGTTTCCCCTCTACCACAGCCTCATTCTGTCACAGTAAACTTTATACTACAACGTAAAGGTAGTTAGGAATCCATATTTGTACAATAAGAACTGAAAATAAGGCTAAAATCAACGGAGCGTACGGCCGACATGCACTGTGGTGGCGGTCTTCCCGTCACTCAACAAACATTTCCATTTTCACAGCTAAAAACATGTATACTACATTATTTTCAATCATATTACTTCCCAAAAGATCACCATGGCGCGCTTTTTATTCTGCCTTACGCCCGCCACTTTATTCTCGTTCCTGTCGGCCGCTTGCACTGACTGGGAAGAGCTAGAACTCGCCATAATGTCACTTTGAAAGCCTGCAGTAAACTGACGCTAAACAGGGGCAAACCGTGAGAAAAAAAGCTAGTGTTACAACTGGGGAAACAAGCCTTTCCTAGTAGCATAAACTGCTTGTGAGAGGAGGGTGCAGATTTACAGTTCTGAGTGCTCAGAGCGCTGCCATGTATCACAGCCAGGCTGGCCGGGCCGTGGTGGGGGGGGGGGGACGGGGGGAAAACGCGATATTTGGCAACAACTGAGGTCAGTAGTACAAAGGTAAAGTATGCTAGTTGTAGCTAGAGGGTGGTGGTACTGATAGACAATACCAGCTGGAGCCTGCTTGCCCGCGGTTATTCAAAATTTACTAGAATCGCAAACGCGACGATCTGCCGTTATGTCCTTTTGGCCGAGCGTCGCAAATGAGACGATCCGCGTTTAAGGGGTTAAGAATATATGGATTGGATGGGAAATTGTTGAATGCTGTGAAGAGTATGTACGAAGAAGCTAGGGCTACAGTGTGAGTGGATGGTGAGCTGAGTTAGTTCTTTGATCTCAATGTGGGACTGAAACAGGGTTGTGTGATGTCTCCATGGCTGTTTAATATATATATGGATGGGGTTGTAAAGGAGGTGCAGGGTAGGGCAGTGGATATGGGGGTGACTCAAATGAATGAGGGTGAGATTTGGAAGATTCCGGTGTTACTGTTTGCTGATGATACAGTATTGTTGAGTGAAGATGAATGGGAGTTGCAAGGTTTGGTGAATGAATTTGGGACAGTGTGTAGGAGGAGGAAGCTGAAAGTTAAAGTAAACAAAAGTAAAGTTATGGTGTTTGAGAGGAATGAAGTCACAGAATGTACTGTACAGTGAGGTTGGATGGTGAGGATATGGAGAGTGTGAGTGCATTCAAGTAGTGTGATGAGTAAGGATGAAACTTTGGGGGATGAAGTGCGTGAAAGGGTACAGCAGGGAAGGAAGGTTGTTGGTTCACTGAAAGAAGTAATGAGAAATAGGGAGGTGAGTATGGAAGTTAAGAAGTCACTGCATGATAGTATTGTGATCCCTACCCTGACGTATGGAAGTGAGGCTTGGACCTTGCAAGAGGGGAACAAGTCAAGAGTGAGAGCAGTGGAAATGAGTTACTTGAGAGGAGCATGTGGAGTGACGTGGAGGGACAGGTTGACGAATGAAGAAGTGAAGGAACGTTGTGGGGTGGATGTGGATGTGGTTGAGAAGACTAGGAGAAATACACTGAGGTGGTTTGGACATGTGTAGGGAATGGAGAATGAAAGACTGACTAAAAGGGTGTATGCAGGTGGTGGAAGGAGGGAGAGGCAGGGGTAGACCAAGGATGAGGTGGAGGGATGGAGTTGAGAGGTATATGAGGGAGGGGAGGGTGAGTTGGGGGGAGGGTAGTCAAATGGTGGGTGACAGAGCGACTTGGAGGCGTTTTGTCTGCAGCCACCCTTTGCAGGATTAGGGCGTCGGGCTATAGATAAATAGACAGACAACACTGGATTACTGTAAGTGCTTCAAGAGCATTTTCACAACTGCCAAAACCTTAGAGAAACCGGCCACAGACATGCTGTAAGTACCCTGGCTGAGGTACAGTCACTTCTAATTCCTCATTCTTTGGTTCCTTTTCATTTATTTCATGCTTTATGTCCATTATTGGTGTGAATAGAGTCTTATATAGGTTTAAATACGTGCTATGCATGTCCGGTAGGGTTATTTAGATGCCTTTCAAAGTTAGGCTGGGTTAGGGTCCTTAAGTACCACTCCAGGAGCCAGGGGCCCACTTTCCAGACGGGACCACTTTCCAGACATGCCTGCTCTATTACTTCGGATAGGAGAGGGATTACTGTATATACTGTACAGGTAAACGCCGACTCACGATACTCCTAGCTGCGATACCCCGGAATAGTGATGGCGATAGAAATACCACCCTACCTCACCTATCGTAGGCCTAACCTGCTTTTGCGATGGGTTTTAATCTTTTTTTTACGGATTTTGATGATTTTTGGACTTAAATTTTGTGTTTTGGTTATTTATAAACTATTTTTAGACATCAATTAATGTTTTAAACATACAGTAAAACCTCAATATAACGGGCTTCAATATGGCGGAATTCGATTTTATCAGGCATGAGGAGCCAAGTGGACTAAATTCTTATGAGTCAAGAAAAGTCCAATAAAGCCAGAAGCAGTCCTCTCTTGGAATAAACGAATAAACAAACGGAGGAGATATCATAACATCGGTCCCTCCTCTCTTTCTCCTCCTCCATACCTTCTCTTCCTCCCCGTCCCTTTCCGGTGAGAGAGAGAGAGAGAGAGAGAGAGAGAGACAGACAGACAGACAGACAGACAGAGACAGAGAAAGATGGTAAAATTGAAAATGAAAATAACTGTGAAAATGAGTGTAAAAGTGATGGTGAATGAGAGCACACAAGTGAATATGAAATGTCAAAGTCCAGAGAGAGAGAGAGAGAGAAAGAGAGAGAGAGAATAAATACAGAAATGACAAGTGGCATCCCCTTGGCATAAACAAATGAGGGAGACGGGCATAACCTTAATCCCTCCTCTCTCTCTCCTATATTTCCTTCCCTTCTCTCTCTCCGGGAAAGAGAGGTGAAAGTGAATGAAAAAGTGAAGGTTAGTGAAGGCACTGTGAAGGTGAAAGTGAAGGTAGTGTGAAAGTGAAGGTGAAAGTAAAAGTGAAAGTGAAAGTGAAGGCAAAAGTGAGAGTGAAGGTAAAAGTGAAAGTAAAGGTGGAAAGTGAAGGGTGAAAGTGAAGGTGAAAGTGTAGGTGAAAGTAAAAGTGAACATAAAAGTCAAAAGTGAAAGTGAAGGTGAAGATGGAAGGTGGAAGTGAGGGTGAAAGTGAAGGTGAAGGTGAAGGTGAATGTGAATGTGAAAGTGAAGTCAAAAGTGAGTGAAGGTGAAAGGTGAAAGTGAGGGTGAACATGAAGGTGAAAGTGAGGGTGAAAGTGAAGGTGAAAATATGGGTGAAAGTGAGGGTGAAAGTGAAGGTGAAAATGAATGAAAATGAAGGTGAAAGTGATGGTAAAAATGAATGTAAAAGTGAAGATGGTGAAAGTGAAGGTGAAAGTAAAGGCCAAGTAGAAAATGAAGGTGAAAGTGAAGGTGAAAATGAACATAAAAATGAAGATGGTGAAAGTGAAGGTGAAAAGCTGAAAGTGAGTGTGAAGGTGAAAGTGAAAGTGAATGTGAAGGTGTGAGTGAAGGTGGAGGTGAATGTGATGGTAAAAGAAGGGAGGGCAAAAGTGAAAATGAGTGAATAATTGTAAGGGTAAAAGTGAAAATGAGAAAGTAAGGTTGCAAGTGAAGGTGAAAGGGAAATTCAAAATGAGTGATAGTGAGAGTGAGTGTGAAGGTGAAGGTGAATGTGAAATGAGCATGAAAGAGAATATGAAAGTGAAAGTTAATGTCAGAGTGAGCTGAAAGTGAAGGTAAAAATGAATGGGAAGGTGAAAATGAAGGTGACGACGAAGACAAAAATATGTGAAGTAAAATAGAAGTGCCCAGTGCGGGGAGAGAGAGAGAGAGAATAACTTCATGAATGACAAGCAAGCCTCCGTGCATAACAAAAGGAGATGTCCAGGGGCGACTTTTGATGTTGCTTTTATCGGACTTTCACGTTTTTAGGACTGGCTTGGGCCCCAATTAGTCCGATATAGTGAGGTTTTACTGTATTAGGAGAGAACACTGTCATTTGGGGTACGGATTCTCACCAATCAGACAAAGTACAAAACAGTGTGGATAACTAGGTGACTCAACAAAGACTATTTTGTGTTTGACCATTGAACTATCATCTAAGCTATCATGGAGTGCATAATAATAACTTTAGACAAATATTAATAATTCTGAAAACCTTTGAGAGTAAATATTTCATGCATCAATGAAAACTGTGAAATCGATAAATCGTGTTTACATTCGGGCTGTTCAAGGAAAAACACTTTGAAAATAAAGAGGAATTTCTAAATAAACATTGGAAAATATGAGAGAATAAAATAAAGAAGCTCAGCAACCAGAACAGAAACTAAAACGACATAAAGAGGGGCCGTTGAAAAGGATATCTTGATCGCATCAACGATCGATAAATCGTGTTTATATTCGGGTTGTTCGAGGGAAAACACTTAGAATAAACAAAAGAATTTATAAATAAATCTTGGAATATAAGAGAGAAGAAAATAAAGAGCTCAGAAACCAGAAGAATAACAAAAACAACTTAAAAAGGGTCCACTGAAAAGGCTATCATGATTACATAATTGATCGATAAATCATGTTTACATTTGGGTCGTTCAAGGGAAAATGTTTTGAAAATACAAAAGAATTTCTAAACAAATGTTGGAAAAAAAGGGAGAATATAATAAAGAAGCTCAGCAAAAAGAACAGTAACACAAACGACGTAAAGGGGGGGACGATGAAAAGGCTATGCTGATCACAACATCAATCACATTCCCTGTCAAAACATCAACAATTCTCCATCACAATTCACACCTTGGATGATTCTGCATCATTCATACATTATTAGTATGTGTAACAAATGTTTATTTAATTGTCCCAGGACTGTCTAATGGTGGGACTGCATACAATGCTGTTGCTTCTTCTCTACCAAGTTTGAATACGAATCGGAGACCTCAGTCTCCGTGACCTTGACTGGGCGCAAGCGAGACGGGCACTAGTTTTAGGGTAAGGTTAGAGGGCAAAAGAAGGAGTGTGTATTGTCGTAACAGATGGAAGGAGAATATAAGAAAGTATGGATCAGTTGGTTCAAGGATTGTGTGGGTAAGACTGAAAGTTGGACTACAAATGTGGGCAATTGTGTGCATGTATGCTTCAACACAAGATCGTGCAAGCAGAGTGAGAGCAGAGTTCTGGACAAATGTGGAAGTGTGCATGGAAAAGTTTGAAAGGAATGAGAGAGTGTTTTTGATTGGTGATATGAATGGCAAAGTAGGGAATGTGATGGTGGATGGAGTAGTTGGTGAGTGGGGTGTGCCTTCTGAGATAGATGAGAATGGCAGTGCTTTCGTGGACATTTGTGCCGGGAGGGGGTTGGTGATAGCCAATACCCTCTTCAGGCACAAAATGATCCACAGGTACACATGGTGAATGATGAGAAGGGTGGATGGTAGGCTGAATGAGAGGAAGGCAATGACATTGTGCGTGCATAGATGAAGGGATGCAAGGATGTGTAATGGATGCAAGAGCGTATAGAGGTTGGGGGGGGGGGAATTTCTGACCACCACTTGGCAGTGGTTAGATGCAAGGTCCAAGTAACATGGAGAAATAGAAGAAGGGAAGGACGGGAGGAAGGAGTAGATGCATGGAGAGTGCAAAGGTTGTAAGAGGATGAGAAAAAGGCAGGATATAAGAAAGGGGTGGAGGAGCGATTAGGTGAATATGAGTTGGAGCGGATGGGGGATGTGGAAGGTGTGTACAGGATGTTCACAGAGGAAATATGTCCAGCATGTGAGGTAGTGAGTGGGGCGAAGAGAGGATGAAGGGGGGTGCGGGGCGCAGCGTGGCGGAATGAAGGGGTGGGACAGGCTGTGGCACAAGAGAGGAGAGCATATAGCGAATGGATGAGAAATAGGGGCGTGGAAGAAGTTGAGAGGCGGAAGAGAGAGTTATATGTAGAAAGGAAGACAGACGTGAAAAGATTAGTATGAGAAAGTAAGACGAGAGTCAATGAGGAATTTGGAAGGAATCTGAGTGCCAAGAGGAGGGAATGTAAGAAAATGTTTTGGAAAGAGGTGAAGAGAGTCAGACAGGGTGGCAATGAAGTTAGTAGGGGAGTGAAAGATAAGAATCATAGATTACTAGTTGACAAGGGAGAAAAAGTGAGCAGATGGAGAGAACACTTTAATGAATTATTGAATATAAAGAATGAAATTAATGCAAATATAAGTGGCTGGGAAATGGCTGGGAGAAGGAGGGAGGTGAGAAGACAGGAAGAAATCAGTAGGATGGAAGTTCTGGAAGCAAAGAAGAAAGTCAAAATGGGAAAAGCCCCAGGATTTGATGGAGTGTGTGGTGAAACGCTGAAGCATATCAACAGATCCCGTGACAAACTCATGCAGTACATGGCTGACTTCTCATAGAAGAAAAAACGCAATGTGGAGAGGAAGATGATGTTTACTCCCCGGTGTGCTGAAGTCGACCACTCCACGTTGATTTGGTATCAACAACAACATGCTGTTGGTGTGCTGGTGCGTGGCACGGAGCTGAAAGCTGCTGCTGAGAAGTTCGCAAGTATTCACGACGCCCCAGACTTCAAGGTATCCGAGGGTTGGCTCTTCGCGTTCAAGTTATGACATGGCCTTACCAACTGTAAGTCTCGTGACAAAGCTTTGGACGCCAATAAGGATGAAGTAGAGGAGTTTCAGCACAAGGTGAAGGGCTCGATCGACAGGGAGGGTCTCACTCTCGGTAACGTCTACAACACTGACGAAACTGGTTTATTCTATTGCTCTTTGCCAACGAATACTCTAGCTGAGGAGACAGAGAAGCATGTACCTGGCTGCAAGCTCTGCAAGCAACGGATATCTGCTTTGTGTTGTGCCAATGCTAACGGCATGCACCGGCTCAAGCCCGTTATTGTTGGCCGTGCAAAGCAGCCTCGGTGTCTTCATGGGGTGATGGATGTCCTTCCTGTCGTTTGGTACCATTCTTTGAAGGCTTGGTTCACTGCCCAGATCTTTAAAGACTGGTTCCACCGCCATTTCATCAAGGAGGTCATCCATTACCAGAAGAACACAGTGGGAATCCCACGCAACCAGGTAAAGGCCCTCCTTCTCTTGGATAATGCACATGTCCAGCCGTGCAACAAGGACTTGGTGGCTGATAATGGTCACATTAGGTGCAAGTTTATGCAACCTAATACAACTGCTCTCATCCAATGGACCAAGGAGTGATTGTGGCAGCAAAGAGGTTGTACCGAAGGAAGTTCCTGGAGGAGGTGATGGTTGTTCTCGAGGACGAGGATAAGCGCAGGGAGGGACAGGACACACGAGGCCAGCGGACTTTGGAAAACCTTTGCTGCTACAACATCAAGTCTGCAATCTACAACTGGGCCAGTGCATGGAAGGAAGTCCCTGTCAAAACACTAGAAAATGGTTGGTCTCATCTGCTTCCCGGAACGGATGTGGAGCACAATTTCCTAGGTTTTGACGTGGATGACTTCCATGCATGTCTACATGCGCATGGCGACGATGTTGATGTGGATGAAGTGCGTGAGTGGTTGGATGACGACGAGGGCAATTCTGGGTATCAGACCATGTCTGATATTGAGATCGCATCTTCAGTTGCAAGTGTCAGTATCCAGCTTGAAGATTCCGACGAGGACGGTGACGATGATGCGGACTCCTCTCAGCGTGACACTACTCCAACCATCCCCAAGCTGAGCGCACTCCGGGAACATGTAGAGTTCGTTCTCGACTACCTGGAACACCCGGACTGCGACAGGGAGATAGGGCCCTTGGGACTTGTGGAGGAAGTGCGCGCTTTCAGGCAGTGCATCATTAATTGCCAAAATCGTCGTTCCTTGTGTCAATCAAACATTGACAGCTTTTTCAGACCCATGACCCCTGCTGTGCCCAGCCCTGGCTCCAAACCACTGCCTACCCAAGACAGACCCTCATCCTCCAAGCCACAGTCCAGCACATCAGGCACGGTGGAGTCGCCACTGGACGTAAGTTTGCGCCTCTCTTCAGAGTCGTCTGCAGTGGGTACTCCATCACCACATCCCAGCGACGCACCCCTAGGCCACCTGCATCAGCTACTCTCAGACTCTGACAGTGAATAAACAGCAAGAACTCGCCACTAAACGACACGGGAATTTAGCGTTGTGCAGTGAAAAAAAACAGTGCGCAGTGTTAAGAAATTAGATTTCTGAGTGCAAAGACTTAAGTGCAGAGTGCAACACTTATTTTACTGACATACAATGGAGTGCAAATTAGACTAGAGTGTGTAGTGTTAAGAAAATGGAATTATGAGAGCAACGACTTAAGTGCAGAGTACAACATTGATTTCATTAAGGTTCAATGGATCGCAAGTAAGACTAGAGTGCGCAGTGTTAAGAAAATGGAATTATGAGTGCAAATGACTAAGTTCAGTGTACTGCAGGTGCTTCTGGTACTCCTTTTTACTGTCAGAGTCTGAGAGGGGCCGGGTTATTCATCAAGATGGCCAGGGACTTGTTGTAAGTACAGTACCCAGAATGTTTCATATTGAACTGTATTTTCCATACCTACCTCTGAAACCTCATTTCACTATTTTATGTCCCTTATTGGTGTGAATAGGGTTTTAGGTGCTATGCATTTCTAGTAGGGAGGAGTTTTTCTGAGTTAGGTTAGGTTAGCGTCCATAAGTACCGGTCCAGGAGCCAGGGACTTGTTGTAAGTACCCAGAATGTTTAATATTGTATATACTCACCTCTAAAACCTCATTCTCTGCTTCCTTTGCATTTATTTCAAGCTTTTATGTCCCTTATTGGTGTGAATTGGGTCTTAAATAAGTGCTATGCATGTCCAGTAGGGAGTTGTATAGGTGTTTTTCTGAGTCAGGATAGGTTAAGGTCCATAAGTACAAGTCCAGGAGACTGAGGCCCACTATACGTACGGGACCACTTTCCGGACATGCCTTTGGCTCTATTATGTCGGATAGTAGAGGGATTACTGTATATAAAAAAAGACATGATTATCAGTGTTCAGTACAGTATTATTATATGTATCATATTACTTGATTATTGTAGTGAATGTATGATACAGTACAGTGCCGCAATGATAGTGAAAACAGTTTAAAAACCATTGGAGCAATCCTGCCTAATGTCTGATATATTGGAAAACGTCTGGGTTAGCAGGGGGAAGTCCGGATGTTGCTTTTATCAGAATTTAACTTTTTTTGGAATGGCTTGGGCCCCAAGTAGTCCGTTATTGTCAGGTTTTACTGTGAGTGAATATATTCACTACAAACACACGACTACCAAACAGCAAACCTTGTATGTACAGCGCAGTGATGAAACATAGGCAAGACGTATATGTAATGTTTTTCTTTCAATTAAAGGATTGTTTCGCTGTCGAACTGAGCTTACACGAAGTTGCCAAATGTCATTAATTTCCTTGTCTCAAGAGTTACTATACACTTACTGGCCCCATCTACTGTCTTCTTTCTTATTTCATGAAGTAAATCATTTTACTGTACTTACAGTAGACCACAAACTGAAGAGTGAATATAAATATAATGACTAAATAAAGAATATAAAAACTAATGGATGCAGGCAGTTTGTGCTTATTTCTACAGCGTGTGTACTGTGAGCACACCACTTATGTACATAAACCCACACAGCCACCACATTTACACACCACCAGTATGCAGAATACCTCACTCTCAGCTTGTTGCTTTTGCTCTTCAGTTCTTTATTCTCTTTTCTTTTCTCCTTTCCCACCTACCCACTTATTATAATGAACTTTTAAAAGTTTTCAGTAAGACTTTATTCAGCTGCAAAACAGTGTCAGGGAAACAACATTCTCTCGCTCAGATTCGAGCAAAACAGTGAATGAAATCTTAGTCACTTTAATGTTTATTTCCATCCAAATTCAATATCCAGATATTGGCAGCAGATATCGGTATCGGTTTATCGCAAAATATGCAAATATTGGCAATATTTCGTTTCGGCAAATAACATCGGTTACAGTACTATGCGAGGAGCATGTGGAGTTACATGGAGAGACAAACTGACAAGTGAGGAAGTGAAGGAGCATTGTGGTGTGGATGTGACTGAAAATGTTAGGAGAAATACACTGAGGTCATTTGGCCATGTGGAACGAGAGACTAATGGGGAAGGTTTATATGAGAGAGGTGGAGGGGAGAGGGAAGGGGGGGAGGTGAAGGATGAGATGGAGGAATGGAGTAAAGAGGTACAGGATATGAGAGAGAGGGGTGTGACTTGAGGTGAGGGCAGTGAAATGGTGGGGGACAGGGTGACACCAAGGCGATTTGTTTGTGGTCACCCTTTACGGGATTACAGTGTCTGGTAATAGACAGACAGATAGACCTGCAAAACAGCTGAGTGGCGAGTGAGGGGTAGGGTGATGAGGGTCAGGTAAGGAAGAAATGCGTGGGCCGCAGCCATATACACAGCTGACGTGTGAGCAGGGGAGGTGTGATAATTCTACTGTACAGCATTTCTGTCCAAATCATATGTTCATCAATAAGTGCTTAAGATTTGCTTAAGATTTATTTCTACAGTTTATTTTTCAATGTTCTTATGAATCATGAAAGTAACAAATAATATTTAACAAAATGTACTTACAGTGTGCATTTTGCACTACTGCAAGACCCTGCAATTACATGTTACATACATGGGGTGTATTTAAGAGGGGGCAACGTTTCATGTGGAATCTGCAGGAGTGGCCCCAAACATGGGTGGTATTGTATATACTGAAATGATATAGCCTATGTATAAGAGTATATCAGATATCCAAGAAAAATTGTTAACTGGGAAGGTAAATTCCCCAAACTTCCCAGTTAACTGGGATCTTACTGTACAAAGATCCCTTAGTACAGAGGAAGAGTCCTCTCAATTTCAGGAGAGGCAACAGCTCCCCGAACCTCATCTAACCATTCCTTACCCTAGCCACAAAGCTAGGTCCAGCCCCACTTCCAGCACATAACATGTCCACCCCCCTCCCCCCCCAAAAAAAAAAAAAATCTTCCACACACTCAAGAGACTCCCCAGCATCATCAATTATTTCACTCCTGACAATCTCTATATGCTCTCTCCAACACACCGCACATACAAAAAATCAACGTTATCTCACAGTCTACCTCTAATACCACTACACTTCTCATGCGCCCACTTATCACAAATACTGCACAATATAGAGTTGCTTCCTGCACCCTCATGGCAAACCGAACATGGCCACTCTCTCTCTGCTTTGACAGTACCATCACAGGCCCTAATCTCATCACTTTTGTTTTATCCACATTTACTCTCAAACCTTTGTGCCCATTGCATCTCTCCACTTCCCTTTCATTCTCTGCAACCAACACCAAGTTAACAGCATACAACATCTCCACTGGGAGTCCATTTCTGAAGTCACGAGAAGGTTTTAACCCCTTACCCGTGGGGATGGTTGGACCGCGCTGTGCCCCTCCCATGGGGATAGCAGTGATCTAAATACACGATAAATTAGCTACTTCCAGGTCGATGTAAGTACAGTATCACTTATCCTTTTCCCATTTATATATATATATATATATATCTTTTAATATGAGAATAAGTCATAAGGGATATTTCAATGGGTAATGAACATGGAAAATTAGCAACCAAGTGCACATGGGGTGTTGCCAGGTAATAAATCAGCTACTTCTTGCCCAATGGCAGTACCAATAAGCCTTTTCCCTTTTCTATATATATTTTTTAGTATGAGAATAGGGCATAGGGCACATTTCAATGGAAAAAGCAAATGGAAAAAACTGGCTGGGAGTTGCATTGTGTGGCCTGGCTGTAGCTATGCAGGGGAGGGGGTAAGGGAGGGAGGTGGGAAGACGAGGCAAACATGGAAAAAATGGCTAAATTGGTAACACTGGATGCGATTACTAGCGGTATTAGCAGCGCTCCCTATAGCTACACACTGGCAGTACTAATAGATGATAAAGACTGCACTTGAAAGCTCGGGTGTTTTAAAAAATCCCTGAATCACAAAACTGACACCTCGCAGTATGGTACTTATGTAAAGAGCGTCACAAAAGTGACGGCCCGCGGGTTAGGGGTTAAACACCATGAAAAACAATAAAGGGCTTATGACTGATCCCTGATGCATGCCAACATTCATGGAAAACTCATCACTCAAATCTCCATTCATTCACCTGGGTGTGGGCACCCACGTACATAGCCATAACCACTCTAACCAAACACTCCTCAATCCCCAGCTTTCTTTTTGCCCACTTCACTGCCTCCCTAGGGACTCTTGTCACAGGCCTTCTCCAAATCATCAAAAACAAAATACAGATCCCTTTTCTTTCTTATATAGTTTTCCTCAAGCTAGAATACAATGAATATTGCATCAGTGGTCCCTTTGTCTGGCATAAACCCAAAATGCATCTAATCAATATTCACTCTTTTCCTAATCACATCTTCTGGGACACTCTACATTACCTTCATTACCTTGTCCAAAAGTTTTAAGTCTGTAATTTTCTCTTTCCAGGGCATCACCCTTCCCCTTGTACACATTTATAATCACACTCTTCAGTCAGTAATCTAGGACAACACACTCATATATAAAAGTATTTAGCAAATCAGTAACTAAACCCACTCCTATATCTCCTGATGCCTTCATCATTTCAGCAGTCAACACACCTGCCACCTTCACCAACTGCATCCTGCCTGCTCACAGCAGCAGCATCAATCAAAGGTAAACGGCCAAACACTGGATCCGCTGAAAAACCTTCCATGTTCCAGTCAACTCCTCATTCAGCAACCAGTTGTAATGCTCTCTCCAGGTATCTTTAATATCCTCACTGTCCACTTCCATGCTTCTTTCATCATTCTTCACACAGTGCTTCGATATGAAAACCCATTTTCCCCTCATCATCTGATTTGCCACCTTACATACCTTATTCTTCCTTTCAGTGCTAATTAAGTTATCTAATAAAAGTCTCTATGACTCAATTTTCTGGTGTATACCTCCTTTCTAGCCTTATGATTGACTGCCAATTATTCCTCTCTGTTACCATCCCTTTTCCATTCCTGGAAAAACCTTCTTTTCTCCTTAACTGCACCAGTCGAGCAAGGCAGTACTCCCAAGGTGGATGGAAAATGGATGACAGGGAGAGCTGGAGCTCCCGTTTCATCAGCCCTCGGGACTGGGTCCCGACCATCCCCCTTTGCTGAACTTTTTCAGTGTCTCAGTAACACAAAGAGTAGGCCAGCATGCTCTCCAATACAAGTTTCTCTAACTATCAGCACCAAACTACATGGACAGTACACATCACATTTCCTTTCCCAAAATTAAAAAAATTATGCCAGCAATACACGAGACCTCGGAGTCCCCAGGGGGGGAACCATAATTGCCCCCACCTTCCGCCCCTCTCCCGGTGATGACTCGAGGTGCCTGGAACCACTGTCTGACTCTCTTCTTCATTTCTGCAATAATCGCGGCATTTCCTCTACCTTTCGCTCTGTTGAGCACCACCTCTCCTCTAAACCTCACCTTTTTCTAACCGAGACTCAGCTGTCTGAGGCAACTGACAGCAGACCCTTTCCTGTATCCTTCTACTTTCTCTATACTCATTTCAAAGCCAGAGGTGCCTGTTGTGTATATATATGCAACAACTTATCTTACTCTCGTGTTCCTGAACTCGATTCTTCTGAATTCTCTACACCCTGGCTTCGGCTTTCCTGTCATTCTCTGACTAAATATATCTGCGCTGTTTACTTCTCTCCTAATTCTACCATCAAAAATTCTTTGACTATCTTACTTCTACAATGGAACGCATTATATCCATTTCTCCCCTCTCTGAAATCTCCATTCTAGGAGATTTCAATGTTCACCACCACTTTTGGCTCTCCTCTCCTTTCACTGATCCACCTGGTGAACAAGCCTACACCTTTTCTATCCTTAATGACCTACAGCAGCTTGTACAGCACCCTACCCATATCCCTGACATCCTTGGAGAGAGCTCCAACATACTTGACCTCTTCCTTACAACTAATCTTTTTGCTTACACTGTTAATCTTTTCTCTCCGTTGGGCTCCTCTGATCACAACCTTATCACCTTAACCTGTCCTATCGCTCTGGTACGGCCTGCGGACCCTCCAAAAAAATGTCATCTGTGGCACTTTAGAGCTGCGGATTGGGAGGCCCTCAGGCAGTACTTCTTTGTTTTTCCCTGGAATGATTATTGCTTCCATGTCCGGGAGCCATCTGGTTGTGCCTTGTGCATTATAGAGGTTATTCTCTCAGGCATGGAAGCATACATTCCATTCTCATATCCTTTGCCTAATGCAAGAAAGCCTTGGTTTAATCACGCTTGTTCTAATGCTATCCGCAACAAGGAGAGGGCCTATAAAAGGTAACGGAGCCAACCCACCACTGAATCAGAGCTTTTATACATTTCTGCCCGGAATCGTGCTAAGTCTGTTCTTCGCTCTGCTAAAAATAATTTCAGCCGTACTAAATGCTCTCAACTCTCTAACTAGAATTCTTCCCGCTCCTTCTGGCACCTTGCCAAAAACCACTCTAAAAACTTTACCTCATCATCCTTCCCTCCTCTTTTCTACTCTGATGGCTCTGTAGCTATTTCTTCTACTGATAAAGCAGATCTCTTCACTCAGACTTTCTCCTCCAATTCCACCATAGATGATTCCAGTGCTGTTCCTCCATCACTTCCCCCCTCTGACTTCCTCATGGCTGACATTAAAATTTCTTCAGCTGATGTATTTTCTGCCATCACAGGCGTCAATACCAAAAAGGTATATGGGCCTGATGGAGTCCCTCCTGTTGTTCTCAAGAACTATGCCTCTGTGCTTACACCCTGCCTAGGCAAACTCTTTTGCCTTTGTCTACCAACTTGTACCTTTCCTTCTTGCTGGAAGTTTGCTCTCATTCAGCCAGTCCCAAGGAAGGGTGACCATTCCCAACCCTCTAACTATCATCCAATTGCTTTAAAATCCTGTATCTCAAAAGTTTTCGAGTCAATTATTAATAGAAAAATTTTAAAACATCTTTCCTGTCACAACCTTCTTTCTGATCGCTAGTATGAGTTCCGTCAGGGACGATCCACTGGTGATCTTCTCACCTACATTTCTGACTCCTGGTCATCCTCCTTTCGGGACTTAGGCGAAAGCTTTGCCATTGCACTTGACCTCAAAGGCTTTCAATCGAGTCTGACATAAATCTTTAATTTCCAAACTGCCCTCTTACAGTTTCTATCCTTCTATCTGTGCCTTCATCTCTAGCTTCCTTTCTGGTCATTTTATAGCTGCTGTTGTAGATGGCCATCGTTCTTCTCCTAGCTCCATTAACTGTGGTGTTCCTCAGGGCTCTGTCCTATCACCAACTCTCTTCCTTTTATTCATCAATGACCTTCTAAGCTGTACATCTAACCCTATCCACTCATACGCTGATGACTCCACCCTTCACCTTTCCATTCAGTTCCTGCATCGTCCATCTCAGCAGTTACTTCAACAGACAAGGGATGAGGCTATGGCACACCTAATGTCTGACTTGGCTCATATCTCTAACTGGGGTAAAAATAATCTGGCTGTTTTTAATGCATTAAAGACTCAGTCTTTACACCTATCAACCCAACAAAATCTTCCACAGGTATACCCACTAATGTTTAATAATATACAGCTTAATCCAGCATCATCCTTGAACATGCTTGGGGTTTCATTTACTCGGGACTTATCATGGAAAGATCATATTACATCTCTTTTAAAATCTGCTTCCAAGAGACTGGGTGTGCTAAGCTGACTCCATTCCTTCTTTACCCCTGCACAATTGTTGACTCTATACAGAGGTTTTATCCGCCCCTGTGTGGAGTACAACTCTCATGTGTGGGGAGGCTCCTCACATACAGCTCTTCTCAATAGCGTAGAGTCAAAGGCTTTTCATCTCATTAACTCTCCTCCTCTTACCAACTCCCTTCAACCTCTGTCTCTTCGTCGCACTGTTGCATCTTTATCTCTTTTCTATCGCTACTTCAATGGTTACTGCTCCTCTGAACTGTCGGTATGCATTCCTTTGCCTCTACAACGGGCACGTAGCACCCGTCTAGCAGCAAATTCTCATCCCTTTTCTGTCCAACTCTCTAATGCAAGAGTTAACCATTACTCCCAGTCCTTCATTTATGCAACAGGTCAACTCTGGAACTGTCTCCCTCTGTCTGTATTTCCTACTTCCTATGATCTCCAGCCTTTGAAACGCAGCATGTCCAGGCATCTCGAAATGATCGGCTCT
Organism: Coenobita brevimanus; assembly: GCF_032717465.1. Taxonomy (NCBI): domain Eukaryota; kingdom Metazoa; phylum Arthropoda; class Malacostraca; order Decapoda; family Coenobitidae; genus Coenobita; species Coenobita brevimanus. The sequence continues at coordinate 20,459,109 of NC_136977.1, forward strand.
TGAATTTGGCTCTCTTGTATTTTGTTTTTCTCTTGGAGGGAGCAATTTTGCGGGCTCATGGCCCTTGGTTCCTTCTTCCTCACATTAAAAAAAAAAAAAAAAAAAAAAAAAATCCTACCACCATGTTACCTTATGTCTTGGAGGACCCCCTGTCCATCCATACACTGAATCAGTAACTCTCAGATATCTCGCTATAGATGGCATTCTTTACTGCTTGTTTTTCAACTTCCATGTTTTCCTCCTGGGTGCACAGGTCCCCTTCTTTGCCACGCACTCCTTTGGCATCATGTCACATTATAATTTGTGTTGTTGCACACACTCTTTGCTCCCTATACCTTTAACATCCTTCACCAGTCTCCTATCAGGAAATAGTCACTCTGGCTACAATTATACCCAGACTCATTGGTAATCAGCCTACTCTTTCTCTTCCTAAAACATCTGTTGCATACAATCACATTCAATGCCTACCTAAATTCAAGTATCCTATCCCCTACCGCATTCCTCATACCATATGGACATCCCCCATACACATCTTCACATTTCTTAACTGCTTCACCCTCAAGACCATTTATCCCCTATTCACACTTTCATGTCTCCGAGCTGCTTCACCCACAAGACCACTTAAATCTCCACCTAAAACTACATTCTCATCATCCCCCATACCACCACCCACAAGAATTAAGACATCCCAGAATCTACCAAATGCCAGCCTGAGGAGCATATGCTGATATAAGAGAAATGAGTTTACCAAAAAAATATTTTTAATGCTATAGGCCTTTCATTTACTCTCATTAAAATCATTTCACATTCTATCCACTTCTCAACCCAACCAGCACACCCTCACCACCATATCCATCTACACTTCCTACCAAAATAGATTATACCTACCGTTCTTCCCAGGAATCACCCTAGCTGACCCTACCTGAACCTGACTTCTTGAGGGCAACAGACATTCACCTGCCTCCTACTTAACCTCTACCACTTTCTCTGCTCTACCCACCAAATGACGCACATTCCACAATGTCACACTGAACCCCTTGGATGATTTGATTACTGCAGGCTTGCTTTTAATGTTTCTCTTTCCATTTTTGTCATAAATTGGGTAAATGATGGGGAAGAAAGACCACAGGTCCCACCCACCCACACAGATGCAAGTCCAGGCATGGGACAATAGCCAACTAGCCATAGCCAGTAGCTGTAACAGTGGCCTCAGAGTACCCTGCCAGGGCAGCTACAGGGACACCCTCCATGAGCTTTGACACTGTAACTGCACTGCCATTATGTACCCACTGATAGGGCAGCCTCCACGAGTGTTACTCCTAGGTTTCGGCCTCTCTCTACCAGGTGGAAGCAGTAGCCGGGGAACCACACTGCCATGTACCCTATGGCACAGATCTGGGTCACATCCCATTCTGATCCCCATACTGGGCTGGTGAAGCCTGTGCCATGCCTCTCATAAAAATGAACATTCTGGTGGGCTTCAAGTTGCCTGATAAATCCGAAATCCAATAAATAGGGGTTTGATAAAGTGAGAGTTTACTATACCTAATGCTGTTGGTGAAAGAGGGAAGAGGTTCTAAGTTCTCACTGTCTGTGAAAACACTATGGTTGAAGACATTACTTCTGAATATTATCTATGTACATAATCATAGCACACTTAACTCACCCAAATTTTTTTCCATAGATAGATTTTCCACCAGTGCCATTGCCATGCGTAAAGTCTCCACCCTGACACATGAAGCCTGGGATAATACGGTGAAAAATGGAACCCTTGTACCCAAAGCCCAGCTCTCCAGTACAAAGCTGTCGGAAGTTCTCTGCTGTTTTGGGGACAACATCGGATCTCAGCTGTAGAAAGAAATCAGTGAAAGTCCAAAGTATGGGATAATACATCTATGCTTCGCACATCACTTAAAAAATACAATACCATATACCCAATACCAGTCCAGTAAGTAAACTGTAAGTACAGTATGTGAAGTCAGACTATATGCAATCACGAGAACCACAAAATTAAGGCAAATTCTCACTTTTCCTCCGATAGGACTTCAAGCTCAACTCTTAGGAAGAAAAACTTCCAACCCCTTGCTGCACAGAAGTGCAATAAGTATGTGGAATTAACCTGGAAACACCCATGCCCACAACAATCTAGTTCAGGAGAAAGGTCTCACAACACCAATGTGCTTATAATTAATTCAAAACTGTTCATGTAGTTCACCGAGTCGGTCAGGTTCACTTGATGGTTGTGATCGTCAGCTTTTACCCTCCCGGAAGGGAGCTGAGAGCTCATATAGTCCGATCCATGGGCAAGGCTGTGACCTTCACACACACACACACCCGTCCCCTTGCTCAAAGGGGAGAGTAACCACCCACTTCATCAGTGAAACATTTCGCAACCTAAGCGAGGCGCGAACTCCCGTCCACCAGTTGGCAAGCGAGAACGTTACCACTGCTGCACCAGCGAGTGGTGTGTGTGTGTGTGTGTGTGTGTGTGTGTGTGTGTGTGTGTGTGTGTGTGTGTATTTACCTAATTGTATTTGCCTAATTGTGATAAACAGGAAATGAGCTACGCTTGTGAGGTCCCGTCTCTGTTTCTCAATAAGTCAAATTTAGCTTTAAACTCGTTTAAGTTTTTAGACTGGACGATCTTTTTGTCCAGGCTATTCCACAGGTCTATACATCTATAAGGAAAACTATATTTCTTGCTATCCTTCAAGCAGCTTGGTTTCTTCAGTTTCATTACGTGTCCTCTTGTTGCTCTCTTATCCCATAAAAACAGATCCTCTTTGTCAATTTTATCTACTCCCACCATGGACCTGAACACTGCAATCATGTCGCCTCTCTTTCTCCTATCTTCTAAGGAAGGCAAATCCAGCTTTTTCAGCCGCTCTCTGTACAACAGATCTGCCAGACTGGGGACCATTTTGGTTGCTGTTCTTTGTATTCTCTCAATCTTGTTTATATCTTTCTTTTTGTGAGGGGACCACACTACTGTTGCATATTCTAACCTGGGGCAAATCATGGCCACTATCAATTTTTTCATCATCTCCTCATCTATATATGGAAAAGCTACTCTTATATTAGTCAGGAGTTTATACGTCTCTCTAACTGCCTTGTTAACCCCTTAAATGCGGATCGTCGCTTTTGCGATGGTTGGCCCAAAGGACAGAACGGCGGATCGTCGCGTTTGCGATTTGAGTTAATTTTGAATAACCGCGGGCAAGCAGGCTCCAGCTGGTATTGTCTATCAGTACCGCCACCCTTGAGCTACGTTTAGCACACTTGACCTTTGTACTACTGACCTCGGTTGTTGCTAAGTTTCATTTTTTTTATCCACCCATGCACCGATGCGCGGCCCTCCCTCGTCGTGCGATATGGCAGCGCGCGGACGGCTCATACGTGTCAATCTATGCCGTCATCTCGCAAGCACTTTCTGCTATTGGGAAACGCTTGTTTCCCCAGTTGTCACACTGTGATTTTTTCGCACGGTTTGCCCCTGTTTAGCATCAGTCCACGCGAATCTTCCAAGGTGACACCATGTCAAATTCAAGCTCTTCCGAGTCTGTGCCTTCCAGCCCTCCGAAAAAGGGTTTTGTGACCTCAACCCCGTTCAAAACCTTATCAGGAACTGCTAAGGGACCGAGTGACTCTGCAACAGCCAGTGAACTATTGAAAGCGTCCATGGATTATGGGAGTGACGTCAGTGTTTGGTCAAGCCTGGCAGAGTCTGACACGCAATCGAGTGCTGAGTCTGTGCCAGAAGTGACTGTTTCTGTGCCAAGCACCTCAACAGGCAAGGCTCCTGTGAAAAGGGGCTTAGAATATGGAAAGGGGGCCAAGAGGAAAAGGAGTGGTGACCCCGGTTCACAGCCATTGTCCCCTACGCCACGTCACGCCACCGCTAGCCCGCCACGCACTCCCAGCCCCATTCTCTCGTCCTCCTCTTCAGCTGCCCTGTCTCCTGAGTCTTCAGAGTCGCCTTCACCACCTCGGAAGGGAAGTAGACCTTCGACTTTACGTAGTAGAGGTTTCCGTAGGCCCAGTGTTCGTGGTAGTAGAGCTAGAACTTTGTCCCCTAGTGTAAGGCTAGCTCATAAGGAAACTCGCACTAGGCAACTCGCCAGTCACGCCACCGCGAGTGACCTTGAACCCTCTGATAATCTCCCCACCACCACCACCACTACACCAACACGACCTAGGACAGCCTCTGCCTCACGCACTGTCTCACCGCCTGCCTCACCCCCCGCCGCCCCCAGCACCTCCCAGCCTAGGCAGGGCACTCTTGATGCCTTCGTGTGGTCAGAGGGCTCAGATTTTGTGCAGGAAGATCTGCCCTTTGATGACAGTGGGTGTGGAGTTCAGGCTGACTTCCCTGTCCAAGAGGATGGTGAATGCTTGGACTACCTGTTGGCCTTCCTTGACAACGAGGTAATGGAGCAGATTTGTACCGAGACGAACAGGTACGAGGGGCAATCTGCTGCAGTTCGTGAAGGAGAAGGTGAGGCGGCAACGCCATCCACGTCGCGGATGGCAGCATGGGTGCCTCTAACGATCAGGGAACTCTCTGTATTTATTGGGTTGATGTTATTGATGCCCCACAATTGGAAACATAAGCTGGAGGAATACTGGAGTTCAGACGATCTTTGCCCAACACCAATCTTCAATAAATACATGAGCCGCGATCGTTTTAGGCAGCTCATGACTTACCTTCACTTCGCGAACAATGATGAGCCTTCCCGAACTGACCCATTATGGAAAATGAGGGGAATCCTGAACTTGATCAAGGATAAGTTTACGAGGTTCCTGCGCCCTTTCAAGAAAGTGGTGATTGACGAGTCCTTGGTTTTGTTCAGGGGCCGTCTTCGGTTTGTGCAGTATATTCCATGCAAACGGCACCGCTTTGGAATCAAGTTTTTCGTGCTGTGCGACTGCAAGACGGGGTTCATCTTAGACTTCGTGATTTACACCGCCAGCAATGTCGATTTGGACAAGATTGACCCCCTTGGATTCTCTGGTTCTGTGGTGAAAGTGCTTTTGGAAAAGTACTTTGCCGAGAATCATGTCCTGTATACGGACAATTACTATACAGCTCCTAAACTCGCCAAGTACCTTTCTGAACACGGCGTCGGATCCTGTGGCACTGTCAGGAGCAATAGGGCACACTACCCTGCCTTCCCCGAGGCTGAAAAATCAAAGCGGGGAGACGTGCACCTGAAGAAAACTGACAAGATGCTTGCGATCAGGTGGCATGATAAGAGAGTCGTGAATGTGCTCACCACAGTACACAAGGGGGAAATGCTGGCCACAAGGAAGGTCGACAGAAGGACTGGCGAGCCTGTGATGAAGCCTAATGCTGTCATTGACTCCAACGTCAATATGCGGCTGGTGGACAAGTCTGACATGATGATCGGAAAGATAGACTGCCTGAGGAAGAATCGTCGTTGGTACAGGAAGGTGTTCTTGCACTTGATTGATATGTGCATGCTGAACGCCTTCATCCTGTATAAAATCAAGAACAGGAAGCCAGCAAACTACTCTCTCCGAAGATTTTCTAAGACTTGTGTCTACCAGCTGCTTCAGCGTTATGGCCAGGTACTTGCATCAGGTCCCAAATGCCACCCTCAGACACCTCCAGACCGCCTACAGTGTCAGGCCTACCTTCAGCGACACCGCCTGGAGCCACTGCCTGCCACTGCCAAGAGAGGAAAAGCACTGAGGAGGTGTCATGTGTGCAGCCACACTACCAGGCAGGACAGAACCTTTAGGCGCACCTCCTTGCAGTGCAAAGAGTGCAAAATTCCCCTCTGTGCTTACCCGTGTTTCTTTGACTACCACAGCCTGACTAGATATTGAAAATAAGGGTAAGATTCTTGGAAATAATACTGAGAGTGACAGTGATACTAGTGTTTAGTTTTCTTTTACGTACTGACAGTGACAGTCTGATGAGTGTAAATTAGTGTATGTACTTGTAAAAGCACTGACAGTGACAGTGTTTTTTGGTGTAAATAATTGTACATAGTAATAATATAAGTATTGCGAGTGACAGTCACTCCAGTGTAAGAAGTTGAAAGCATGTGTTCCTATTCTATCTTCTGACAGTGACAGTTTGTTGTGTAGAAAATATTATTTTTATAACAATGGACAGTGACACTGATGAATAAGGCAAAAAACGGACAGCTAGAGTGAAAGTGAGCGATAGAAATGAAGTGCGAGTGGCCGACCGAAGCGAGAATAAAGTGCCTGCCGTAAGGCTAAATAAACTCGCGCCGCGGTGGTCTTCCTCATTCCCGATCCACAATACTGGCAGTGACAGTGATTTTTATGGCCGTAATAGTGACAAGCGAACGTTTGCAAAGTACTATGATGGAAAATAATGTAGTATACGTGTTTTTAGCCGTGAAAAGGCAAATGTGTCAATAGTGACGGGAAGATCGCCGCCGCGCTGCATGTCGGCCGTGCGCTCCGTTCATTTTAGCCTTATTTTCAGTGCTTATTGTACAAAAACGGATTCCAAACAACCTGTACGTTGTTGTATAAAGTGTACTGTGACAGATTGAGGCTGTGGTAGAAAGAAAACCGGGTTTCTGGAGGTGTGAAAGTGAAGACTTTGTTACCCAACTTTGCAAGTCTTCACAAGTCCTCTGGGAGTCCACGAAGGCTCAGCATGTGTCTCAGGAGAAAGCTGAATGTAAGTACTATATGCCATAAAAATTTTAATGCTCTAGGGTTAATCTCAGGTACTCAGGTACTCAGACCCTGCTACAACCCCGCCACAGCGGGGGGATCGGCCGTACACAGCCGCGTTTTAGGGGTTAATGTGTTTTTCAGGTGACAAACTGTCCTAGACCAGCACTCCCAAATCTTTCTCTTCTCTCACTTTTGTGATTGGTTCATTACCCATTAAATAATTCAATGATGGCCTCCTGGTACTTTTACCCATTTCCAATATTTTACATTTCTTAGCATTAAATTTCATTTCCAACATCCAGCTCCAATCGTGTATCCTATCCAGATCCTCCTGCAGCATTTTACAATCCTCCTCAACCTCTACCTTCCTCAAGATCTTTGCATCATCAGCAAACAGACTTGCATAACTGTTCACTCCGTCTACCATATCATTCACATAAATCAGGAACATTACTGGCGCCAACACCGAGCCCTGTGGGACTCTACTTGTTACTTCCCTCCATCCAGACATCTTTTCCTTTATTACTGTCCTCATTTGTCTGTTTCTCAAAAAGTCTCTCATCCATTCCAGGAGGTTCCCCTTCAGTCCTCCTATATGCTCTAGTTTCCACATTAATCTCTTATGGGGTACTTTGTCGAAGGCCGTCTCCAAATCTAAATATACACAATCCACCCAACCATCTTTTTCCTGTAGCACGTCAATCGCTCTTGAGTAAAAACTCAACAAGTTGGAAACACATGACCTTCCACTTCTAAATCCAAACTGGCAATTAGCCAAAATATTCATCTCTTCCAGATATTTTATCCATCCATCTTCCAGAATTCTTTCGCACAATTTTGCGACCATGCTAGTTAGGGACACTGGTCTATAATTCAGGGGTTCTTCCTTGTTTCCTCCCTTATAAATTAGTACCACATTTGCCTTCTTCCATTCTTGAGGCACTTTCCCCTTTTCCAGAGAACACACAATTAAACTGTGAATCTCATCCACCAGTTGTTTTCTGCATTCCTTCAGCACCCAATTAGAGATTCCATCTGGTCCTGGGGCTTTCCTTACATCTTGAGTTTCCAGTAATTTGTACACTTCATGTACTTCCATTTTTATATCTTTTATCACTACATTTCTAGTCACTCCCTCCCCCTCCACAAACTCCTTTTCATTAGTGAAAACTGATTGGAAACATTTGTTCATTATTTCTGCTTGCATTGCTGCATTTTTATAGACCTCTCCTTCTACTTTCAGTTTGGTGATTCCTTCCTTTTGTTTCAGTTTGCCATTGACAAATCTATAAAACAGTTTGGGTTCATCCTTACATTTATCTATTATACCTTTTTCAAAATTCCTTTCTCCCTCTCTATGTATTCTTGTGTATTCACTTCTAGTTCTTTTATATTCTTCCTTTGTTCTGTTGTTACCTCTCTTTCTCCAATTGTTCCATGCCGTGTCTCTCTCTTTTTTTGCAATCATACACCTTCTATTAAACAACTCCTTTTTCCTGTTTTCCTTCCCCCTTACTCTTGGCACAAATTTTTCCACTCCTGAATTATAGAGGCCTAGAAAAATATTCCACTTCCTCTGTACCTCTCTTGTTTCTCTGAATTTTCTCCAATCTGCATTTTTGAAAAATTTTCTCAACCCTGTAAAGTTTGCTTTCCCAAAGTTGTATCTTCCCTGCCTATAAAGCTCGTCTCTTGGCTCCACGTTCCCTGTTATCATCTGGAACTCAATGACCACGTGATCACATTTTCCAATAGGACACAGATATTTCAAGGATTCTATTACATCAGGTTCTTTGGTAAACAGTAAATTTAGTCTTGCTGGTGTGTCCTTACCTAGGAACTGTGTATCTTCTTTGACCCATTGTGACATCACATTGTTCATTGTTATATTTAATAATATAGTGCCCCACGAATCTTCGTTGCCTCCTGAGTCCCATTCCTCCCAGTTCACCTCATGACAATTGAAGTCACCCATTAAAATTATATTGTTGCTTTTCTCAATCATTTTCTGTAAATAACTAGCCATGTCTGACAACATTTCCTGGTATTCATCATCATTCAATGCTCTTGTCTTAGGGGGAACATACTATCTATCTATCTATCTATAGCCCGACGCCCTAATCCCGCAAAGGGTGGCCGCAGACAAAATGCCTCCAAGTCGCTCTGTCACCCACCATTTGACTACCCTCCCCCCAACTCACCCCCCCCTCCCTCATATACCTCTCAACCCCATCATCCTCGGTCTACCTCTCCCTCTCCCTCCCTCCACCTCACCTACATACACCCTCTTAGTCAGTCTTTCATTCTCCATTCTCTTCACATGTCCAAACCACCTCAGTGTATTTCTCCTAATCTTCTCAACCACATCCATATCCACCCCACAACGTTCCTTCACTTCTTCATTCGTCAACCTGTCCCTCCACGTCACTCCACATGCTCCTCTCAAGTAACGCATTTCCACTGCTCTCACTCTTGACTTGTTCCCCTCTTGCAAGGTCCATGCCTCGCTTCTATACGTCAGGGTAGGGATCACAATACTATCATGCAGTGACTTCTTAACTTCCATACTCACCTCCCTATTTCTCATCACTGCCATATGTCTCTTGCTATTCTCTCCAGTTTCTAATTTCATATTTATCACTTCGGCCCTGCCTGCTCCCATTTCCACGGTATCTACATTTATGTTGTTCTTCACAGCTATCATCACTCCTCCTACTGTTTTTTCTTTTCTGTCGCTTCTTCGCAGTTTGTATTTACCATCTCCCATATGAATATCAATATCTTCTCTTAATTTGGTCTCTACAAAGAACATAACATCAGGTTCATGTACCCTCAAAAAATTGTTGATTTCTACCCTTGCCGATATCAAACCATCAACATTAGTATATGCCACCTATCAATTATTTTTTATGTTTTTTATACCCTCTTTTCTCCTTCTCTCCGCCGGTACCACTTCCTTAATTTCTGATCCATGACTCTCCAATAAAACACTGTCTTCTCTTCCTCCGTTCTCTGTTCGTTTTTTTACCTTTGCTTCCTTTACTGACTGCTTGATTTCAGCTCTTTCTTTCTCATTTGCATCTCCTTATCCAAACATCTTCGAACCCTTCCCTGTCTGATAATTTCCATGTTCTACTGATAATTTCGTTTACTGTTGCCTGAGACTTAAAATTTACCTTCAATGGCCTTGCCCCTCCTTCTTCGTACTTTCCTAACCTAAACACCTCTTCAATCTCTTCTTGAGCTTCGTTGTTTTCCTCCATGACTACTGATATTATTTCTTTAACTTTACTCAGTTCTTCTCTTTCTCTTTCTGATCTTATTGTCATACGTTTTTCTTTAACTCCTGAAATTATTACACACTTTTTCTTATCTGCTACATCCCTAACTAAAGATTCTCTACTTCTCAGCACCCTAACCACTTCCCTCTCCACCTTTTCCTTGCTTTGTTGTTCTATAATCTCTTTCAAATTTACATTTCCCTCTTCCTGAATTTTCGTCCACCCCTTATGTTGCTCCTTGATTTCTTTAATGTGCTCGTCCTGTATTCTTGATTTGGATTCATACTCATCAAGTTTGCTTTTCATCCTGTCTCTTTCTTCTTCCAACCTCTTATTCTCCCTCTTAAGCTGTTTTATTTCATTTGAGGCTGATTCACTGCTCACTTTTAATTCAGTAACTTCTCTTTCTTGTTCGTCACTACGTGTACAAAGTTTTTCCAGTTTATTTTGCAGACTTTTGATCTTATTTTCCTGCTCTATAGTCTGTTCCTGCAACTCTAATTACTGCCCATACCTTTTTTATCTCCTGGATATTCCTCTCCGCTGTTTTCTCTACAGCTGCCGTTCTCTTTTGGTTCAACTTAATACTTCCATTTGCCACATCCTCTTCAGAAAAGCCCTCAAAGTCTCTCTCGCCAATTGTAAACAATGCACCGTCCCTTTCCGCCATGAATCAACCATATGAAGACTTTCTATTTTCATTGTATCTTGTTCTTTTTATGACTGAAACCGCGTTTTTTTTTTTTTTTTTTTTTTTCTAAGTACTGTCCGATGGGACCACCACTCACACACTCATTAACATAATCACAAATAGGCTGGTCTTCTTTTAGATGCTGATTCAGCGATTATTTCCCCATGATCCAGGAGAGCTCTGTCTCTGTCGGCGACCTGTGTGTGTGTGTGTGTGTGTGTGTGTGTGTGTTCTTACTTAATTGTTCTTACCTAATTGTATCTTTACAGGAATGAGTCAAGCTCGTACTGTCCCGTGTATTAAACGATTTTTATCATGCATATCCTTGAATTTATGAATAGTTTTGGTACATACTCCTTTATTCAGTACTGCATTCCACTGATAAATTGCCCTATTTGGGAAACTGAATTTCCTAATGTCTTTATCACCTCTTTCTTTATGCAGTTTTTTTCAAAGCCCTCTTGCTGATGCTTCACCATATGATATATATTCATTTATGTCTATTTTCTCTTTCCCTGAGATGCACTTATATAATATAATCATGTCTCCCCTCCCCTTCTCTTCTGCAGCGTTGGTAGATTCAATCTTTCCAGTCTTTCTCCATAGCTTAGTTCCCTTAAGCTTGGTACCCATCTTGTAGTGGCCCTTCGCATTTTTTCAATCTTATCTATGTGTTTTTTGAGATGAGGATTCCAGACTACTGATGCATACTCCAGGGTTGGTCTGATGAATGATGTTATTATCTTTCTCAGCATATCTTCATTTATATGTGTGAATGCTATTCTGATATTAGCAAGCAATGTATATGTTTCATACCTTCTCACTGATGTGATCATTTGGAGATAGTTTGTTATTGATAATTACTCCTAGGTCTTTATCCTTTTCTGATATGTGTAGGGTTGATCTTCCTAACTTACAATCTCAATCTGGTCTTTTATCTATCTATCTATCTATAGCCCGACACCCTAATCCCGCAAAGGGTGGCCGCAGACAAAACACCTCCAAGTCGCTCTGTCACCCACCATTTGACTACCCTCCCCCCAACTCACCCCCCCCTCCCTCATATACCTCTCTACTCCATCCCTCCACCTCATCCTCGGTCTACTCCTCCCTCTCCCTCCCTCCACCTCACCTACATATACCCTCTTAGTCAGTCTTTCATCTCCATTCTCTTCACATGTCCAAACCACCTCAGTGTATTTCTCCTAATCTTCTCAACCACATCCACATCCACCCCACAACGTTCCTTCACTTCTTCATTCGTCTTTTCTCACTTTTACCAAATTTAATTACATGACACTTATCCACATTAAATTCCATTTGCCATTTAGTGCTTCATGCATGAAGCTTGTTCAATTCCTCTTGCAGCTCTTTGCAAGAATCTATGTTACCTGGTAGTAATTTTCCTTTGAACTTTTGCAACATCTGCAAACATATTTAGATAGCTTCCATTTCTAATGTTTCTGTCTATCATTTATATATATACCAAAAACATAATTGGTACCAGCACTGAGCCCTGTGGCACTACACTGGTCACTTCCCTCCATGATGAATAATTTCCACTTAATATTGTTCTCATTTCCCTTTTTCTGAGAAAATCCTACATCCAACAGTGGAGAATGCCTTGGATACCTCCTTGATGGTACAGTTTCCATAAAAGTCTTTGGTGCAGTATTCTGTCAAATGTTTTCTTAAAATCTAAATAGATACTGTCCACCCATCCTTCTCTCTTCTGTAATCTTTCTGTATCTCTATCATAACAGCTTAAAAGATTAATAACACATGATTTTCCCTTTCTAAAACCGAACTGCCTCTCTGTTATCATACCGTGTATACCCAAACTTCCCTTATCAACTTTTCTAGTATCTTACAACGCTAGTCAATGATACTGGTCGGTAGTTGAGAGGATTCTGTCTATTCCCTTTCTTGAATAGGGGAACAATGTTTGCTTTCTTCCAAATGTCAGGTAGTTTACCTTGACCTAAGGATTCCTTAAATATTAAATACAATGGTCTGCTTAGCTCTTCAGCACATTCATGCAACACCCAACCTGAAATTCCGTTAGGATCATTTGCTTTTCCTTTGTCCAATTTATGTACTGTAACTCCTCCTGTACTTCTTTTTCTGACATTTGCATATATGATAATACATGTGGGCATGCATATTCCATATCCTGTCTCTCAAAATTTCTTTCTTTTGTAAAAACTGATTGAAAGATTTTATTTAGTACTTCACAAATATCTTTTTCTTGTGTAGAGAAGATACCCTCATCCGTAATGGGCTGTATTTTATCTTTAACCTTAGTTTTACTTCAGATGTAGCTGTACAAAAGCTTAAGTTGATTACTACTTTTATTTACCATGTCCTCCTCAAACTGTCTCTTAGCCTCCCTCCTTATTTTTGTATAATCATTTCTTGCCCATTTATAGTTGTTATATACCCTCTCACTATTGTGTCTTCTGTATCTATTCCACAGCAAGTCTCTTTTTCTTTTGCCTTTTTACACTCTGTATTAAACCATTTTTTAATTTTCATTTCTGTTGCTTTGTGCTGTGGGATGTAATTTTGGACTCCTGTTTTGTAAAGATCACAGAATTTTCTACACATAACATTTAAATCTTGTCCTCTATATTCTTTTTCTCAGTCTATTTCTAAGATGTACTTCTTCAGGTCATGATAATAGCACTTTTTGTAATTTAGACTCTTATTGTAACTCTCATTGCTGGTAACGTCATATGCAATCCTGAAGTCACAATTTAATACTACATGGTCGCTTTTGCCAAAGGGGGGTGATACATTACACCGGTATTGTCAATTTCATTTTCTTGCCTTGTAAAAATCAGATCTAGTTCGGATGGATCATCAAGTCCTCTTTTTCTGGTGATTTTCTTTACATGCTGTGTTAGGAAGAACTCCTGCACAAGATCTAAGAGCTTTTGATCCCAACTGCTTTCATAGCTTTTTACATCCAGAGTATTCCAATTTATATTTGAATTGAAGTCTCCAATTAATACAATTCTTTCAGATTTCTCTTCCATTCTACGTAATAATGTTCTTAAACTCTGAATTGTACTTTCTGCCAGGTTTTCATTTTTGCCTCTTTCCCAGGTGTTTGTTTTAGGTGGCATGTATAAATTTGCTAAAATTAAGCTCCTTTCATATGTGTTAATTTCCAATGCAATCAGTTCTACTTGTAAGGGAATATCTAGTTTTATTTCTCTGACTTGCAGATTTTTCTTTGTTAAGATTATAGTTCCACCTCCCTTTCTTTAAATTTCTGTCTCTTCTCCATATATTGTATTTCTCTAATTTTAGGGTATCGTTTGATATACTTGGGGTTAATTTTGTTTCAGTTAGGCAGATAATGTGTGGTTCCTTTTCTTTGATATAGTCTTCTACCTCTAATAATTTAGCCACCATTCCATCTACATTTGAGTATATCAACCTAACCAACTTAATTACATACTTGCCATGACTTAAGTCTACTACCTTCCTCCTTTCTCTTCCCTGTTGGTTATGTACCAAATTCTTACCTGCAGTCCAATTACATTGTAAAAAAAAAAAGTACTCTTCTGTTCTTCTGATCTTCCCTCATTTTTTGTTTTTGCCTCCTCCCTCTTCTCTTTTAGTATTCCCAATTCCTCCTGAGTCAGGCATCGTTTAATCCATACTTTTTTTAATTCTTCTTTTTCCACGAGCTTATTTGCATATTTAAGTACTGCCTCCACAGTGTTCACACTCTGGAAAGTTACTTTCAGGGGCCTTGTCTTATTTCTCCTATACCTCCCTAGCCTTTAGTTCCTCGATGTCTTTATTACAAATTTCCTCTGATACTTCCTTCGATATGCTCATTATATTTGCCATCTCCTTTTCATCTCATGAAATTTTTTTTTTTTATAATAATAAACTGTGTATTGTGTGTTTTTCTTTCTCCTACACCATCATTACTTTGCATGCTTTAGCTTTTTTTTCCTCTTGAAATTTTTACAGCTACTTGATTTGACAGTTCTGAGGGGAGTAGATGGGGGGAAGGGAAGAGGGGTTGGAGTGTGTAACACCACAAAAAGATTTTGCATGCTTTGGCTCAATTTCTTTTTATTTTGACAGCTACACAGCCATGAGGGAAGGGGATGGGGGGAGGGAAGGTGGGGAGGGGAGAAGTGTTGGAGGGGTGAAGGATGTTGGGAGTGAGTCAGGAACACCGATATAATTATTTTGCATGCTATTGGTTGGAAAAAAAAAAAAAAAAAAAAAAAAAAATTGAGCTGGAAAATTCTGAAGGGTGGGGTAGAGGGAGAGGGGGAGGGGAGGAAGAGAGGGAGGGGTGATGGGAGTGGGTGAGGAAATAATGGGAGGGAAGGAATGAGGGTGGGATATGGTGGGAGCGCATAGAAAACTGGAGTCGCCCCTCCTGGAAGGGTAACTTTTTTCAACTTGGATGGGCTATAGCTCATGAACCAGTTGGTCTAAAATGCTCTGGTTTGTAGCATAAGGTGTGTAAGTTCAAGCTCTAAACCCTGGGCATAAAACTTTTTATTTCTGTAAGAGTTGAAAAATTGGCACCATATGCAGGTTTTCAGGGAAGTTCGGTTGATCGAATTACGTATTCTAGGGGATTAAGGATACAGTAAGACCTCATATAACGGACTAATTGGGGCCCAATCCATTAGAAAAATGGGAAATTCCAATTAAAGCGACATCTGGATTTCCCCCTGCTAAACCAAACTTTTCTGATATATCGGACATTAGTTCGGATCTCACGAATGTTTTTTAAACTGTTTTGACTACCATTTCAGTACTGTACTGTGTTATAACTTCACTACATTAATAAAATGGTATAATATATATAATAATACTGTACTGTACACTGGTAAACATGTCTTTTATTTAACTTATTGTGGTGAACATAGCTGGTCAGGCAGTCCGGACTGCTTCTGGCTTTATCGGAATTTTTCCAATATATAGGAATTTAGTCCGATAGTTCCTTGATTCTGATAAAAACGAATTCCGGTCTATTGAAATTCCGTAATATCGAGGTTTTACTGTATTGGACATTTATATAAATGCTAATGTCTCGTATGTAGCCTACGTTAAATGATGAAGAAAAACATCATACATCACCTGATTCACGTTTCAATATACCTGTATTTATATTTTTTCCGTTAATACCGACTATTTGAGGACATATTTTACATTTATTACGGTATAAAAACAATAACCCACCATCACCATTTTAGCTCATATAATCCAAAAACTAGTGTACTGTACTTGCTAAATAAAATATGCAAAATAAAAGACGGGGACTTGTCCTGACGGCCAATTATTAATGTGACGGCGAATTGTCCCCCGGAACCCTTTAACAGCCACCTTTTATGGGATTATGAGTCTGGCTATAAATAGATGGATATTTTCAGTTCACCCCCTGCCTAAGGATTTTAAGGTGAATTTATTGTTTAAGCCCCATCCTCATCTTAATTATTTTCTTTCACAAACCTACTGATTTTAGTGTTTTCTGTAGGACTGTGAATGTCAATTTTACCACAAAATACTTGTTTGCCAGTTTTGGCCCCCCGCCCCCTTTCCCCACTTCAACCTCTCCAAAACGGTCATTTTGCAATGTAATCGGCCAAAAAAATTGTACAGAAATCATTAAAACAGCAAAGAAAAAAATTAAATGTTTGATTAAATGTGTTTGTTATCATTAACCTAACCTAACCTATCCAACCTAACCTATATGAGGCTGTGCTGTATTAACTTAAGTAACGGAATTTTTTTTTCATTAACCCCTTAACCGCGGGGCGTCACTTTCATGACAGAGCTCCCTTGGGAGCAAGGGATCATTCCGCGGGGCGTCGCTTTTTTGATTCTGTGTTATTTTGAATTCACCCGGGCTTCCAAGTGGGGGCTTGTATCATCTATCAGTACTGCCAATGTCCAACACTAGTCAGCACTCCTAATCTCATCTGTACTCCCATCCATTGTTGACAATTTAGCCATTTCTCCCCGTTCTTGACTCCCCTCCCTACCCCCCCTCCATTACCCTATCCTCTCGCCTGCCCGGCCGTGCTACGCTAAGTAAATCTTCCCTGGAATTTTTCACTGATTTCATCCATTGAAATAAGCCCTATGCCCTATTCTTATACCAAATAATATATGCAAGAAAGAAATAAGGTAAGTGAGAGTGCCATACACCTGGAATTGGCTAATTATCACCTGACAACACCTCACGTGCACTTGTTCGCTAATTTTCGCTGTTTTTTCCCCCTTGAAATATGCCATATAATCTATTTTCGTAATAAATATACATATAAGGAGGGAAGGGAGAAGCCTAAGTGATATTTACATTCACCTGGAACTACCTAATTTATAATGTATTGTCTAGATTTCCTGCCAATCATTTCAGTGAAATACATAGCTGTTTCAAGAGCTACGTTGGTAGTACTGAATATCCCCTAACTAGGCCTCTACCCGGGTCAGCCCTCCTTTATCAGTTCTCTCTCATCTTCCGAAGAGGAGGTATGTCCGTTCCTCTTGCTGACTTCAGGGCCTTTTTCACCCCCATGCAAAGGGCCCTGTGACCTTTACCCCCTACTAAACCTCGTGTGGAAAGAGGTAAAGGGCTGACAATTGATAAAAGAGTGACTACGATCTTTCTATTGAGTAAAACAGTGCAAGTGGAATTGTAAATAATGTGTAAATAATGTGTAAACAGCAAGTGAAAGTAATGAATGTAAATATACATGAACAATGGAAAATAGTTTTATAAGTTACTTCAAGTGACAGTGCATAACACAGTGTAAATAAAATAGAAATGTAAATAACGTAAATAAAAGAGAACGTAAATAGAAATGTAAATGAGTAGTATTATAAGAATACGAGTACAGTATATACCCTAGAAGTAATGAAAGTGAAGGTTTCACTCTAGCATGTCTGAATACTATGAGTTATGAGAGTGAAGATGAAAGTGACATTCACTCTCAATGCTAGTATACAGGACGAGAAAGTGAATGCTACGTATTTTACTGAAAGAAATTGAATCCCTACAGTGACAATAAACTAATACTACTGAAGGAAACTTATGGATAAAGACTGTAGATATATATAAGTGTTATATAGTAATAGAAATATAAAGTGTGAGGGTTTTTATGAATAATAAATGACAGAGTACCAAGAGCGAACTAGCGCAAGTGCGGCGGTCAGACACGCTCATAATTTTCATTGCTTTCACAGTGGTTTTTCTTTTGGAGTATGGATCCCAAACTACTTGAAAATCATAGAGTAGTGTTTATAGTGTTAATATCTGGCTGTGGTAATCATATTATGGGTTGTCGGGAAGTGTAGAGTGGAGACTTCGTTACCCAACTTCAGAGGTCTCCACAAGTCCTACGGTAACTGACGAAGGCTCAACAAAATTCCAGGAGAAAGCTGAAGGTATGTGCCATAAGCATATATAATTTTAATATTCTAGGACTAATAACTGATTTTTGGCAAATATTTTTTGAGAGTCTGTCGGAGCCCGAATAACCCCGCGGCACACGCAAAACATCAGTAAACATGCCCGCGGTGTAGGGGTTAATCTAACCTATATGAGGCTGAGCTGTAACAACTTAACTTTATATCACTGGCTCTTTGCTTGCCCGTGTGGCTTGTCAAGACGGGATGCAGTGATGGAGAGGTGGTGGAATGTTGCAGTGGCATTCTCCTTTAAGAATAAATATCTGGCGAAATACTGATGGAAGTACTCGGTTTTCATTCCCGGACGCTTAATAACTTTGTAAAATCCATACTCACAACTCAAGCAGGAGCACTGGACAGCTGCCATAGCTAGACTAAATTCAAATTAATTTGAAGGCCCTCCCATCCCTAATTAGCAAAATTAGATTTGAAATGATTGGCCTAAAACCAAGGAAATTGTAAAGGAGGTCGCTTATTGGCCATACTCCATGATCCATTCAAAATGACCGCCCTTGACATCAGCTTGCTGATTGGCCACTGGTCTAGGCCTGTAAAGCACAGTGGAAACCAACGTATGGACGCACTCATTACTCATCAGATCTGGCCACGACAAGACCACCTTCGGACCAAAATTTCAGAAAATTACAAAATTCGGAAAATTTTTACAAGTGGACAATATACCCTCCAGGTAGTGGAATATATTTTTCTGGCAGTTTTTGACGCGATTCGAATAATTCCGCCCTTCATTTTTGTCGGAAATCCCTCATTTTCCCTCTTTTCCAATCATGAACTTTGATTGGACAAGGTGAAATTAAGCATCTTCCGAAAAAAAAAAAAAAAATGAAGTAAAAAACAACTGAACTCGCATGAAAAAACACCAGAAAAATATACTACACCATCCGTTAACATAACCGAACAGACCAAACTAAACGAAAGACCTAACATAACCTCACCAAACACAATAAAACTAACCAAACCTAATCCAACATACCTAACCTATCCTAGGGGAGTTCATAACATAACCTCACAAAGCACACTAAGCCTAACCAAACCTAACCTAACATACCTAACCTATCCTAGGGGATTACGTTAACGTAACCTCACCAAACACACTAAACCTAACTAAACCTAACCCAACATACCTAACCTATCCTAGGGGAATGCTTACCCTAGAGATACGATTGTCCAGGACGAGGGTCCTCTGGCAATAACGTCGTGGTTCCAGAACCTTTGAATCCAGTGGTTTATGAACAATATAATTTGCCGAGCCAGAAGGTGTGTGTTGTCCAAAAAAGTTCCTTTGTAGTCAGAAACACAAAAACTACACTGTACCCATTTCTAGGTTTTTACGTACTTTATGTACCAACCACAGTACCACTGATGTCTGTCTTTTCTAAATTTACATGGTTCCTGACAGTCTGGGCAATAAACTTCTGAGGGTATTACACTGTGTCTTCAAAGAAACTCAATAGCCTCCTCGAATTCCGAGTGGAAACTATTGATCAATCGTAAATAATCAATACCACACCCAGGACACACAGCATGTCTTCTTCAGAAGCCATATTGAGATGGATTTGAATTTTTCCATCCACAAGGAATCAGAGACCGCAGTTCAAACTCATTGGTGGAATACCATCACGTGACCTAAAGCAGGCCTATGAGTGGGTGATACAGACCTACGAGACACATGCGCAGTCAAAGGGAAGAGAAACACATGTATGAACGGACGCATTTTTTACCCAGAGTGGCCGAGTGAAGATCCAAGGTAGTTTTTTTGGAATTTTAAATTAAATTCATTATCTCTGAAAATATCAATTTCCGAATGGGGTTATGGAGGTTCATTATGATCCTTAGGGACTATACTATACGTTAATGGTGCTGAAATTCCTAACCTGCGTATTGTCTGCTTGTAAAATACCATATTTCGTGGGGCGGAAGATGCACTTTTTTTGTCTCAAAATCACCTTCAAATATCCCCATGCGTCCTGGAGGCGAGGCTAAGACCTTGGCTCCATTTAGAAGAATCACTTTTACAGAGGATCATCTCACTGTTTGGTAGTCAAGTATTTTTTAGAGTATAAACACCTTTGATTTATTGTAAAAAGTTACATTCACTTGTGTGTATGCTCAGATTATACGATTAGAAACACCCAGGCTCAAGAAAAAATTTAGGGTTTGTTTACAAATGGCCATGTGACGGTCTGGGGGTTTGGCGGTATAGCAGTTTAGCATCTAGCATACACCCTACTTTAGCGGCTAACATGATCACTTGTGAACTCCCTGCTAACCTTCTGAAATGCAGTCCATGATCACTTTGTTTGCCATCCACTCGGTAACCAGTAAGGGAATCATACTGGAGATGATGGCTGGCATGACATTTGAGTCATTATAACAGACTTCTGTCTCATATAGAAATTCAATAACCCTTGTTTGGCTGGCTTCTCTTACTGATATTTTGTTTCATTCGAGACAAGAATATAATAGAAGGAAACAGTTTTATATTACCGTTACTGAAAAATGGGAAAAACAACTGCAACATTAAACAGTACTGTCTGAAATTACAGCTTTTCAGTAGTTTAGCAATTTAGCACCTAGTATTCCCCCAACTCTCAGAACATGATCACTTCTGAACCCCTTGCTAACCTTCAGAAAGGCAATAATGATCACTTCACTTGCTATCCAATCACGAACCAGCAAGGGAATCATATTGGAGATGTTGGGTAGCATGACTTTTGCTGAGTCATTGTAACAGACGTCTGACTCATGTGGAAATTCAAAAACCCTTGTTAGGCTGGCATCTCTTACTGATATTTTGTTTCATTCAATACAAGAGCATCATAGAAGGAAACGGTCTTATATTACTGTTAGTGAAAAATGGGAAAAACAGTTGCAAAATTATTAGCGGTTTAGAAGTTTAGCGCCTAGCGATATGGAAATTCAATCACCCGATGTTAGGATGGCTTCTGGTACTTTTAGGGTACATAAAATGGTGTAAAAGTTCCTTGTAACTGAGTTTTGAAAACTTGGTTGTGTTCTCTGTGATTCCAAGATTCAGTACATGCAGGCATTTGTTTTGGAGATATAGTGTACTCCTTCACTTAACCCTTTAACCGCGGGTATTGTTTTGGTCTGACTGTCCTCTCCTGCGGGGGTTTCAGGCAAATGTAAACAAACCTTTAAACCTTAATAACTCTGCACAGAATAAAGCTAGAGAAAAAAATAAGGTACCAGTAGAAAGTACTAACCTTCAGCTTTCCATTGATGTAGGTTTCATGACTTTGTTGACTTTCACAGGACGGGCAGAGCCGTTAGAAGTGAGGGGTGTAAAATCACTATTTTACGCCCCACACACCAGTACCTTCGCTCATACACCATTATCAAATGCCAACCTCATTCTGATAATAATACTATAAACATATATGAACAATGCACATACGATAAACACCCACTCTGTGTTCACTGAGGCAGGTCAAAGGCACTGTCATTACCCGCACTTCACTGCCACATCAGCGGTGTTGTAATCACTATTTTTCGCTCACACACCATTACCAAATGCCAACCTCATTCTGATAATAATACTATAAACATATACGAACACTGCACATACGATAAACACCCACCCAGTGTTCATTGAGGCAGGTAAAAGGCACTGTAATTGCCCGCACTTCACTGCCATATCAGCGGTGTTGTAATCACTATTTTTCGCTCACACACCATTACCAAATGCTAACCTCATTCTGATAATAATCCTATAAACATATATGAACACTGCACATATGATAAACACCCACTCTGTGTTCACTGAGGCAGGTAAAAGGCACTGTAATTGCCTGCACTTCACTTCCACATCAGCAGTGTTGTCGCTCACACAGCTGGACAGATACTGATGCGTGTTTGGTCCGGGGTGGGGTGGGGGGCCCAGGGGGTGGGAGGTTGGGCCCCAGGGGGGGGGAGGAGGGTGGTGGGGGTCGGCTGGAGTGAAAGAACTTAATAGCTACTCTCCCTTGAAACAATTGGCGCACGGAAAAAACGCGGGGTATTCAAAATATTTACAAACATTCGAGAATGACACCCGCGGTTTGGTCCAGTTTTTGCAATGTCATTCTGGAATGACACCCATGGTTAAAGGGTTAATGGCCTTTGTATTATCATAAATGAATGAAAGAACAGGTTTTATTGAGTTTTGTTTTTTAAGTTCATTTCACGAAAAATAATACTTATCTCTATATACTGTACTGATACATATGTAGTGTACTTTAACAGAGACAACATCATGTCTGAAATTACTGTAAGAAAGGAATCGGACACTTCAGACTTCATCCATCCATCTATCCATCCATCATCCAATCCCACATTGCCCCATGAGGAGCGTAGAAGCCCGGGGCTAGGCAGTTGGTCCCGACATTTAAGATTAGAGTGACGAGCCTCACTCATCCCTGAGTGGCATTACATGAGCAATCAACCCTAATCACCCTTTGCATATAAACCTTCACCGGCTCAATCATATTTCATAAAAAATACGGTAGTGTTAAGATGGCGTCGTGGTATGGAGTAACATTTATAAGGAAGGGGTTGTCTGTTTGTTTGCTTGTCTTGTACCCTTCTTTTACATAAAAATAGACACCAAACATACATATACAGTACTGAAGAGAGACTCTAATGTGTTAAGATAGTGTCATGGAATGCAGTAACATTATGTAAGGAAGGGGTTGTTTGTTTTCATGTCTTGTACCCTTCTTTTACATAAGAATAAAGAAACCAAAGACAGATATACAGTACTGAATAGAGATTCTGAAAGGTGAGTGTGTATTTTAGTGAAAAATACTCATATCAAACAACCTTTCTGTAGTCTTGGTCAAGACATACTTTTGTTTCTCAGAACTTCCCTTCCAGAATTAGGGTGCGTCTTTCACACTGCAGCGTCTAACATGCCACGAAATACGGTAATACCCAAAATTCTGTATTACCATTATTAATAAGCTGTGGTGGTATGTGTTGGTACTCAAGGTTCTTGTCACTGAAAGAACTATCCATTGATGAACAGAAAAATAATGAATTCTGTTAGGGGTTGAAACAATGGTATTATTTAACATGTGGACAATATGCAGTTCAGGAATTTTAGCACCATTAAAGTATACTACATTCCCTAAGCAGTGCCGTACCTGAGGGAAGAGGTGGGAGGGCTATTCTAAACTGCCCTCCAGGGGGTCCCCCAAAAGCCTTTAAAATTTATAAGCTTTTTTATATTTAAAAATATATATATTTATCATCCCGAGAATCCCGGCTGATACATGAGATAAGTTTTGAGAATGAGGGGGGTCTAGATTCTTTGCAGGGCCCCAATCCAGGAGGGGGACCCCACAAAGAACCTAGCCCCCCCGGGCCCCCAGATCTCTAGGTATGCCCCTGTCTCTAAGGATCGTAATGAACCCCCATAACCCCATTCGGAAATTGATATTTTCAGAGATAATGAATTTAATTAAAAACTCCAAAAAATACATACCTTGGGTCTTCACTCGGCCACTCTGGGTAAAAAATGCGTCCATTCGTACGTGTGTTTCTCTTCCTTTTGACTGCGCATGCGTCTCGTAGGTCTGTATCACCCACTCATAGGCCTGCTTTAGGTTATGTGATGGTATTCTACCAATGAATTTGAACCGCGGTCTTTGATTCCTTGTGGATTGAAAAATTCAAATCCTTCTCAATATGTCCTCTCAAGAAGAAAGACGTGCTGTGTGTCCCGGGTGTGATGTTGATTATTTACGAGTGATTATGCATTTCCACTCGGAATCCAAGGAGGCTATTGAGTTTCTTAGAAGACATGGTGTATTACCTTTGGAAGTTTATTGCCCAGACTGTCAGGAACTGTGTAAATTTAGAAAAGACAGACATCAGTGGTACTGTGGTTGGTACATAAAGTACGTAAAAACCTAGAAATGGGTACAGTGGTTTTTGTATTTCTGACTACAAAGGAACTTTTTTGGACAACACACACCTTCTGGCTCGGCAAATTATATTGTTCATAAACCACCAGTGCTGGGCAGGTGCGCAAACACTTGCGCAAACCACAACTGGGCACCCTAGCGCTCCGGTGATATCGTTTGCGCATTGCGCACCGCACGAGACCATGCACAATTTTGTGCTTGCGCACATGAAAAGGCAGGTGCGCAAGCACAAACTTTGTTGTGCTTGCACAACTAAATTTGCGCTTGCGCACCTGCCCTGTGGATTGCGCACTGCGCAATCCAAGGGACACATGGTCTTCCAGGGGACACGTGGTGGGAGCTTCCCGCATGGCTGGACAAGGGATGGGGGAGGCTGGGGCAGGTCGCGAGGGTGGGTTGGTGCTTGGTGGGGGGAGGTGGGAGGGAAGGGGGTAGTAGCATTAATATGCTTCAACAGATAATGTATTTTTAATATTTTTAAATTATTATTATTAGTAAATGAAAATAAATATACATTATTAAGATTAGCATATGCAATTCCTTACAAAAACCATTAAAACATATTTAAATCAAATATCCACAGCCTGATAATTTATTAGGCTGTGCATATTTGATTTAAATACTCTGTTTTCATTATTTTTTATTTTTTGTAACGAATTACATATGCTGTTGTATATCTATATTGAATTATTAAATAAAGTGTCTTGACAAGACAAGAGAGAGAGAGAGAGATAAAGAGCATTATTCTGAGAGAGAGAGAGAGAGAGAGAGAGAGAATACCAACAGAGAGAGAGAGAGATAATGAGCATTATTCTGAGAAAGAATAAATATGTTTCATGATTTTTTATTTTTTGTAACGAATTACACATGCCATTGTATATCTATATTGAATTATTAACCCGCGCCGTCCCAGCGATGTGAATTAATGCGGCAACATTGCATGGTCCCTAACTTGCACAATTTTCAATTTTCGCGAGTGATTTCACGAGTGATTTTTGGCACGTATACACGGGACACCTTCCTCTATTCCTCTACAAGATGCCAAGCAGGAACAATGCCTTACACCACATAACCTCTCCCCCCCCCCCGGCACGCCATTGTCTCGGCAATTCACCTGTTACCAGTGACCTGTCCAATAAAGACATTCAGGGCCAGAGTGATTCCCCAATCGATGACAATGTGGAGGACAAAGTTTACATAGCATTAGAGGAAGAAACAGTCAGTAATGATGATCAGGTAATGTGGGAAAAAAAAGGTCATGAATGGTGATGAGTCAGTGAGTGAAACAATGCTTATAATGCCTATATTACTGCTTGAAAACCAATTTACTCTTGTACTACATATAAATTCGTACCAAGTAAATAAATACTGTTTATGAGTGGATAAAATAGTTACCCTCCCATAGAACTCGTTTTCTTTGGTGCCAGCCTGTTAGAAAACCCAGTCAGGTAAGGAAGTACTCGTACCTATATCCGGTATTTTAAACCTCAGGTGAGCAATTTCTCTATGAATTTTTGATGTTTCTCACCAAAAGCGGATATTTGAGCCAAAAAAAAAAAAGGTCCGAAAACGTCGGGATGGGGCGGGTTAAATAAATTGTCTTCACAAGCAAGAGAGAGAGAGAGAGATAAAGAGCATTAGTCTGAGAGAGAGAGAGAGAATAAATACGTGGGAATGGCAAAGGAGTGTCCCTTTGAGTGAGGAGACAAGGCATAAACTTCGTCCCTCTTCTCTCTCTCATTCTCCATTCCTTCCCTCCTCTCTCTCTTATTCTCCATTCCCTCCCTCCTCTGTCGGAGAGAGAGAGAGAGAGATTGATGATACAGTAATCACGTGATCTTTGCCAATGCCTTGGTAAATATAGGCTGTTTTTCCTGGACAATGACCTACTGTACCTCAGTCACCGCGGGTGGTGGGCAGGTTGCTACTTTAGTAAGTTATTTAATTATACCAATATAAATTTTACAGTAATTCCCACAAATATATGCAAATGATTTGCGACATTGCACAAGCTAAATATTAGATTGCACACTTGCGCAAATTACAAATAATAGAAAATAATAATAAAAAATAAAAGTAAGCAGGTATGCTGTTTTATTTAAATATCTCAATATTTTTCGGTAAATCACAAAAATATATGCAAATGGTTTGCGTTTACGCTTTGCAACACTGCACAAGCTAAATATTTGTCAAATTGCGCATTTGCACTTGTGCAAGGTAGTGAACTGTGGATTGCGCTTTGCGCTTGCGCAAGGTCCTTCTTCGTTTGTGCTGCCCACCACTGTAAACCACTGGATTCAAAGGTTCTGGAACCACGACGTTATTGCCAGATGACCCTCATCCTGGACAATCGTATCTCTAGGGTCAGCATTCCCCTAGGACAGGTTAGGTATGTTGGGGTAAGTTTGGTTAGGTTTAGTGTGTTTGGTGAGGTTATGTTATGTATTCTCCTAGGATAGGTTAGGTATGTTGGGTTAGGTTTGGTTAGGTTTAGTGTGTTTGGTAAGGTTGTTATAGTAGGACTCGCGTAAATGTGCGGCTTTGCTGTGGTCCGCACCTGTGTACAATGGTGCCACGTTTCCCCAACTTGCGATGTGAAACGGAAGCTATTTATGTACAGTACCCTCGCGTCCAACACGCATTAGTCTAGCATGATTCGGGTCCAGCACAGAGAGCAATTAATTAGTATTTTTTAATATGATTTAATTACTGCAATACGAGTGTGTTAGCATAATACGCGCAGAGCTCTGAGAAGTGGGCGAAATCCACAGAGTTCACTCTAGCACGATCACCCCTGGTCCAACACGGTCATACTGGACATTCCCATGATGACGATACCCAATGAAAACTTCTGATCAAGTAGCCTTCCCCTCCCGCTATCGTGACGTGATCGTGACGCCGCCCAATTAAAAACACTTCTGGTGTCACATGATGTTTTGTTTAAATTTCTCCCACCACACAGCGTCACTCAGTCGCATAATTGCATTGGAAGGTGCTTTTTTCTTGCTGCATTTTCTGCCCTTGTTACTGCATTTTACCCTGCTCAGGATGCCTAGGAAGCCTTCTGAGAACCCCAAGAAGCGTCGGCACCTCCCTCAGGCCACCAAGCTAGAAAGCATTGAGAGGAAGAAGAATGGGGAGAGGAAAGTTGACATTGCCAAAGCCTATGACATGAATGAAGCCAACGTGATCATAATAAAAAACTAAGACAAGATCCTGGCAGCCGAAGGCTATCACACAGCACTTCATACCAGGTTTGCCGAGGATACAATGGTAAATCGGAACGGTAACGTGGTAAAATTGCCGACGATACCACTGGCATTTGGAATTCATCTGGATGGATTCCTGCCGAGGATACGACGGCCAAACAGTGTGACCAAAACCCAGGCGACTCGACAGAGAATGTATCGTACTACAGCATTGAACATTTAGCCTGACAATGAATACATATTAATATTTTAGAATAAATATCAATCGTTTTGAAACCCTTCTCATCGGCGTGCGTACTAGTTTATAAACAAAGTTGCTTCTCCTTATTCTCTACCGAGTCAGCGACAGCGATCACTTTTCACAGTCACGAGACGGAGCTCTGGCAACAGTGTGAGAAGCATGCACTTTGCCGAGGAGTACAGTGCTAGGACAGGCAGAAGCAGGACCTCCCATGGCTGTGGATGAAGATAGTGATTCTGAGTGTGATTTCGAAGGATTTATGAGGGAGGTTGAGGAGGAGCAACAGCCATTACCCACTAGTGACGCCAGCAGCCATCCTCTGGGGACCCAGTAGGACTACCTACAGCCTTGGATACCACCTTCCATTCCCAGCAAGCCCACCAACACTATCCTAAAAGGTTAGTTATCATTCATAGCACAGTAACATTTATTATAATTACAACAGTACCAATATATGTATAGGTATATGTTAGGTATTTAGGGTGACTTTTCCGAGGGTTGCTGACATAATTCGTTTTTCCCCATAGGCTCTATTGTTAGTCCAACATGTTTTTGGTCCAACACGTGACCCATGCATGACAATATTACCGTGCTGGACGCAAGGGTACTGTACAAGGCATCACAAATACGATAAATTCAGATGAATAAAACTTACACTTGTGTATTCTGATGGATGAATCAACAGTAATCTTATTATGCATAAAATATTTTTACAGTAACACAGAAACATGGCATACATATTGTACAGCGTTGCTAAAAGAAATTGTAGTAACTTTTAATGGTTTTTAGCGTAGTTTTAGGGTGGGTAATAATATCACAGTTATGGATATAAGATAATGAGCCTGAAAAAAGAAGAAATATGCCAATATCCAAAGTAAAAGAAATAATTCATATAATTCTTGTAAGTGGCAACACTGACACACCCAGTCTGGCCTAATGTAAAGTACGTACCTCCATAGACCCAAGCATAGTTTGTACAGTCGCCCCAAGAAGTGATGGCAGAGTTTCAGATTGCTTCGGTCACTCTGCACTGCCGTACGTTCAATGAAAACGGTGAATATAAGGTAAACATTCAATGCCTTCATCAAGTCATATCAAATTAATTATATATTATATTGCGCTAAGAATGATGTAAAATGAATAACAGGAGGCAGTGATATTAGAATTTAACACTTAGTTACCTTCCCCGATTTGAATGAATGTGAAATGTATTACTCCGCGTGCGGTGGGCTTTAGGCCTATAACTCCGTGTTCCTGATTCAAATGTTTTCCACGATTTCAAATACAGATGCTCTTGTTTTGAAGACCAGTTAAGGAAAATTATTGTGGCTGCAATACACTGCCTTATTTTCAAATGCTATGGTGATGATCTAGCAAGAATAAGGATGCCATTACAAAGAAATTATTCTTCTCAGTGATGCCCTACCTGCAGTAGCAGCAAGACCATACTGCCTTTTATTCCGTCTTCCTCTCTCCAATAATAATTATAATTAGCAACTTTATTCGCAACTGATGCAAAATTATTATTAGCTGTTATGAGATATGACAGATTCTGCCTTTTTCTCATACACTAAACAATAAACAGGACCAAAACATGAATTCATAAACTCTTGCAATGCAAAACCACGCACTCTTTACTCCATCTTTTAATCTTAATATCTTTTTAAATAAACTGTAATGTGCTGCTGAACAGAAAATGCTGATTTGGAAGTTTTGAACTCAATTATTTGTTTATGAACCTCTGCATTTTACTACTCTTGTTAATCGATTATGCACTGAGGATATCAGACTATGACAGAAGTTAGCATTCTGCAAGGAGCTCCGACTCTAGGCAAACATCGAGGTTCTTTTTTTTATACTTCCTTCACCAACAGCCCTCTGGCTTATATTAAATAATCCAGAGATTTTTCTTAATGGAAAACTGGCCAAAGGCAGTGTAATAACTGCATGTCTTTGAGTAATTGTTATCTCTTTTCGTGCGTGTTGATCGAAATATTTAAAATAGCTTACTGGCCTACGCCGTCTTCCCGCTTTCTGTCGTTGTCCATGGAGACATTGGAAACAGAAATAAATGACTTTAAATTATTCCCTGGTATTGTAATGGAAATTATTTTATAAGTAATAATTACTAATTTTTATTGTTTACTGAAGCTCCCTTTTGTTCAGTCTTACGCTACTAAAAAATTATTGCGTGTTACCATACTAGACTTGAACTCCGCAATTATTCATAACTGTCCCTGAGTGATAGTTGTGAAATTTCAATTAGTTTCGTTTAGGATTTCCTATTATCGTAACTAACAAACTGCTTCCTACAATTTTGAAATATACAGGTACTTTGGCATTGCTTTATTGTTTTTTGTAACAGTTTTACACATTAGGTTTCACCTCGTAGAGATATAAGGAAGAGTATGTGCACTGCTGCTGACCGAAAATTTCTGGATACTCCGCCGTCACTTCTTAGGCCGACTGTACAAGTGTTGCTAGGGAAAAATGCTCACATTTACTGGCTATTACCGTAATTTTAAGGGCGAGGAATAATCACATTTATAATCATAAGTTAATATGTAGGACAAAATAGTAGGCATATGCCAATACCAAAGTAAAAGAAAAAAACATTATTCACTTGCGAGCGGCAACACTTCCACACCCAGTCAGTGGCCTTGACCTCAAGGGTGGTGTGGAAATGATGTCAAATTTACAATATATACAACATTACGTAAAAGAAAATATTCAAAATGTCTCTTGCAAGAGAGAGAGAGAGAGAGAGAGAGAGAGAGAGAGAGAGAGGCAGGCAGGAGAGGGGCAAGGTTGAATGCATTGTAGGCATGACGGGGGGTGGTGGTGGTGGAGGCATTGTCAAGCTGAGAGAGAGATGGAGGAAGGGGAAAGAGAATGAATGAATGAAAATCAATCGTGGTACTGCAATAACGGGTCATCTGTCGCCGTATACAAAAAATGATAAATATCACTAAATATAACATAACCAAATTAACAAATGAAAGCACAATTATAAACAACTTATAAAAGAATCAAAAGTACTCAGGGTGGCTCACATCTCCCACCAGGAGAAAGAGAGAGAGAGAGAGATAACGGTATAGAAAATGTGGCACCACCGTACACAGGTGTGGGCCATACCACAGGCGCACATTTACGCGAGTCCTACTATACATCTGTTTGGTTAGGTTCCGTCTGTTCTGTTACGTTAACGGGTGGTGCAGTATATTTTTCTGGTAGTTTTTGATGTGATTTGCATTGTTCTTTTACTTCATTTTTCTACGGAAAATGCTTAATTTCACCTACTTGTCCAAGTTCATGACTGGAAAAGTGGAAATGAGGCATTTCCAACAAAAATGGTCAAAAACATTAGAATCGCATCAAAAACTACCAGAAAAAATATATTGCACTACCTGGGGGGTGTATTGTCCACTTGTAAAAATTTACCGAAACGATAATTGAACCTACTTTATATCTTGCCTTTATCTTCCAGTATATTCTTCTTGTATACACTGTTATTCTTATCTTACTTATCCTCAAACTCTATTCAGTTTAGTTTTCGAACTGGAGAGGTCGAAGATTAACCCCTTCATTAAAAAGTCTCCCTCAACTGAATAAAGTCGTCTGACAACAGTCCTTACCGATGTCACCATACCGAAAACTAACCTCCATAACAACGCGGCCCAATGGTTTGCCATTGGCTTCCATATCAAAATACACTTTAGGCAGTGTGGACTGCTTCCTCACGGGTACTCCCGCAAATGTGGCAGAGGAAACTGCAATTCCTGCCCCAAACAATCGTGTTAGCGACGACCGGAACATAGTAAATGTTTATTTACAAACTGCAACCTTCAGCTGTGCCGTATACAATTCTTCTTCTTCTTGTGGGTTTAAGGGCCACGGCCAGAACAATGGCCCAATGCCCTGCCAATGCAAACTGCTTAGGGCCTCACATTAAAAGTCAGACGTGCACCTCACAACCCATTCTCGTAACCAAAGGTCCCCGATACCGCCTCCCAGGAGTGTGTGGAGAGACAAAATGAGAACTCCCAGAGATCGCCAAACGTTCCCGTAAAAAGGGTGCGAAGGGAGTGGAACCTAGGACACCATAACATGAAATGTCCTATGGTTTCTTGAACCTGAGAACACCACTGGCACCATGGGTGCTCTATCATACCCAAACGGTACAGGTGGCCTGCAAGGCCTGTGTGGCCCAACCGTAACCTGGTGATGGCTACATCAATGTCTCTGCAGGGATGGCGTGCCCAAGGGTGTTCAAAGGAGTCAGAGCGAAAACGCCCCAGGTGGGAGGGGTAGGGTGCTCGCAAGGTGCCCATTCAAGTGCGATATGCTGGCACTGCGTGCAAGTTTAGAGAATGTGGCACTATCTGGCGTCACATGGACCAGTGTACTGGGGGTCAGTGCTCGCTTTGCTGCTGCATCTGCTATTTCGTTGCCACGGATGCCCACATGTGAGGGAAAACACTGAAGGCGGAGGTGCCAGGGAGGAGTAACAAGGAAAAGGAGGTGTTCCATAATAGCATGGACAGTCCCAGGGGCGTATATTCAGGGTGTGCTAGGTGTGCGGCGCACACCCAGGCAAAAAATAAAATCACCTAACGGAGTCAACAATATACTGCATATTAGTTTTAAGCTACTTTTAACCTAATTTTCTTAGCCCCTTTACTAAATGTTACAGTAGGTGTTCAGAAACAGCAGCGCTCACCCAGTACATCGTAATAAGTACTTATAAAATCATACGACATGGGGCGGACCGTCAGATTGAGGGGATACCGGTGCAAACATATGGGCTTAGGTGTGCTGTAAGACACCAGCACACTCTCGCGTTCGTTTTCGTCGCTGAAATTGTCTGCTTTAAATTATCATCATGGTTTTGCTTTTAATAGTATATACAACTAATCAATTAATATTTGAAGTCGGTAAGTATTAATAAATTGCTTTACAGCTATTGATACCCAGATACTTAATTCAAAGTAAAAATAACAATTGGTGCAAGTCTCCAGGATAAGAAACGAACACACAACACTTAACGTTCGTGTTCGTCAGTCATCACTGTTGCTCGCGTGACATTAACCAGTGGGGATTATCTTATTACACGTGGATTGCTTCAGTGTTTTATTTGCTTCTATCAGAATCGGATATCAATTATATAGCTTTTGAAGTTGAGTGAAATATATTTAGAGATTAATATATGGTATGTTTTGTTCTGGACAGTGTGAAGAGAGCGCTGGATGCGAGAGGGATGTCTGTTGAGCAAGGAAGAGTGGCTGTGCGTGACAGAAATAAATGGAGAGAAATTGTGAATGAATAAGTGATGATGCAGCCCTGAGGGGATATTCTCCCGCATTTGGTCTGATCAGCTAGTCTGGTCAGGTGCGGGTAAGGGGATGGATCTGTTATGATGTGGCAGGGGTAAACCAGTTCTGCTGTCGGGCCCTGCTGTGGATGTCACTGATTGCATTGCGCAGTTGACCCTTGTGCGGTGTGATGCGGTGAGGATCTGTCCGTTCTCCCCTTTGGGGCTAAGATGCGAATGAATGTGTTTGAATGGATGAGTAAATGGAGAGTGAGTCGTCCTGTCTCGGCTACCTCCCTTTCCTTGGGGGAAGCAGCCTAGGTATATAGATAGATAGATAGATAGATGTTTTGTTAATTCCAGGTTTTCCTAAGCCTATAATAATGGCGGTTAACATTAACAGTGTTGATGATATATTAAAAACACCCTTCTCTGGCAGACCGTATGAGGAAAAATTAAAAATTGTGAAAGGAGAAAAACCTATGCCTGTACTCCAAGAATTAACAACTACACATGCAGACAAAAAATGTGAATATACTAGGCGTTTCTCAGCACCCCAATATGAAAATACTGAGTGGCTTCCAGGCTGTGAAGTACGGTCAAAGCTGTTTTGTTGGCCCTGCCTCTTGTTTTCCAGGGAAAGTGGGGTTTGGAATAAGCAAGGGTACTCAGATCTTAACCATTTAACATCAGCCTTAAATAAACATGAAAGATCAAAGGCACATGTTCAGGCATTCATGGCTTTTAAAATGTTTGGGAAGCAGAGAATTGACACTTTAATTGACACTCAAAGAAAGGCAGAAATAAGCAAACACAATGAACAAGTAAAGAAAAACAGGGATATTTTGAAGAGACATTGATGTTGTATGTCATTTAGCAAAACAAGAGCTTCCACTTCGAGGTCATGATGAATCCAGCACATCAGCCAATCGAGGTAACTACATTGAATTGCTTGATTTGCTTAGAAATTATGACTCTGTCTTAGACTCTCATTTAAATACTTCAACAGTATTTCAAGGAATTTCACCATTTGTCCAAAATGACATTATACAAGCAATATCAAGTGTTGTTATGGACTATATAAAGAAGGAGATGAGTTTAGCATCTTTCACTGCAATAATACTTGATGAAACATCAGATATAATGTCAAAATCCCAACTATCTACAGTGCTGCGTTATGTCCATGAAGATAAAGTGCATGAAAGATTTGTGGGGTTCTCTGATGTGAGTACTGACCGAACTGCTGATGGACTGTTCAGGCATGTCAAGAATGTTGTTGAAGAGTTTCAGATGAAAGACAAACTGGTTGGGCAGACATATGATGGAGCCAGTGTTATGAGTGGGCATGTAAATGGACTCCAGAAGAAAGTTCTTGATGAGTATCCCCATGCTATTTTTACACACTGTTATGCTCATGTCTTGAATTTAGTTCTCCAGCAAGGTCTTTCTAACATTAAGGAATGCAGAATATTTTTCCAAACCTTGAATGGCCTGGCAGCCTTTTTTTCCAAGTCCTCTAAGCGAGTGCATGCTCTACAGGACTTTGTTGCTAGGAGATTGCCGACTGTTGCACCCACTAGATGGAACTTTACTTCTCGTTTGAGCAACACAGTACAGAAATTCAGGCCTCAGTTCACTGACTTCTTTCAGCACATTATTGAAAACTCTGAGAAGTGGGACAGATACAACTGTAAAAGCACAAGGATTTTTAAGTTTTCTGCAAAATTTTCAAACTGTGTTCTTGCTTGAAGTATTTTCAAAATTGTTTGGGTATACTGTTGTGCTATACAATGTGTTACAAAGTAAAGTGTATGATGTGCTGTATTGTTGTAAGAAAATTGATGAAGTGTCAAAACAGCTTTTGCATGACAAAGAACACGAGTTTGAAAATTTGTGGGGTTCTGCTGTGTCCAATAGTAGTAGCTGTGATGACCAGAGGCATAAAGGGATTAGGTTAATGGATGAGCAAGATGAAAGAAACTCTTACCTTACACTTTATCAGTCTATAGTAGAAAGCTTACGCATGCAGATCAAGAACAGGTACTCTTCCCTTTCTAAGCTTGAGTTCTTCCAATTACTTTGGCATGAGAAGTATGAGGAGTTTAGAAAGCAATTCCCTGATCACTTGCTTGTGAAATTGAAGGACTTCTATGGCTCCCTCTTTGACTACATTCGCTTGAAAAATGAGCTTGTTGTACTGTATGCATGTCCAGAGTTTTCAGACAAGAATGTGCATAAATTAGTGGGGTTCATGGTAGAAAACAGTCTCACATCAGGTTTTAAGGAAGTTTTTAGATTAGGGGAATTAATCCTGACCATTCCAAGCAACACAGCTTCAGCAGAGCGCTCATTTTCTGCCCTGAAGCGAATCAGTACATGCTACCGTGGAACACAAAGTCAGGAAAGGCTTAGTGGCCTCAGTCTTCTATCTATTGAAAAGCATCTGCTAATGGAATTAAGACAAAGGGCCTCTTTTTATGATGAGGTCATACAGAAATTTACATCCCAGAAAAGAAGAATAGAGCTAACTTTCAAGTAAATTATAATCTGACATTTACAAGGTAAGCAAATCTTTCAAAATATCTATTCTTTATTTTTGTATATACTGTATGAATGATAATTAATGAATATTTTTATATTAGTGTTTATTGTTACTTATGAGTAAATATGCTGTTTATTTAACTTCATGCTGAACATACTTATTTTTAGAAATAATTTTGACCAAGCTCTTATGGTGCAGCACACCCAATTAAAATGGCAACCATACGCCACTGGACAGTCCTGACATGAGTCACTGGACGATCCGAGAGGAGGAGGGTAAGTGCAGACTGAGTCGGTGTTTAAGACTACCGATTGAGGCTGGAGGAAAGTCCGGATAAATTCAAGGGCCTGGAGGATGGCTATGAGTTCTGCGGTTAGGACATCATACCTCCCTCTGAACGACCAAGTTTGGCATATGGAAAGGTCTTCAAAATAGGCCGCTGAGGCAAAGGAAGATGGAGGGGAGTGAGACCCATCCGTGTAAATTCTCAGGAAGTCCTTACAAACTGAGGAGTCCAAGCTGTAAAAGAGCTGCCGTGCCAAGACTGCATCTGTCGACTTCGAGAACGGTACTGGGAAGTAGGGGGAGACATATGGAGACAAATCCTTCCAAGGGGGCACAGGGGGTAGAAGGGCCACTGGGGCAGGCCTGGGCAGATCGAGAGACAGGGTGTGGCAGGCTCAGATGAACTGCTTCTCTGTTATCATACTGTGTTCTTCTAGATGTTTTACCCATACTTTTCTTATCAGCTTTTCTAGTATCTTGCTTACAACATTGGTCAGTGATACTGGTCGGTAGTTGAGTAGATTTGTATTACCACCACAGTTTTCACACTCTGGAAGGTTACCGGTACTTTTAGGGGCCTTGACTTATTTCTCTCATATTAGCCTTTTGTGTTCCTCTATGTCTTTATTACAGATTTCCTCTGATACTTCCTTCAATATGTTTCTTATATTTGTCATCTCCTTTTTGTCTCCCAAAATTTTGTTTTTTTATTTCTTTCTCCTCTCTACTAGTGATTACTATAGATTTATTGATATCTGCTGAATCTTAAACCAGTTTTGTTTTGTTTTTTATCATTTTTTTCACTTCCTTTCTAATACTTTTTTTCCTCGACTCTCATTTCTAAGTCCTTGCTTACTTTCACTATGTACATAGTTTCCACATCATCTTCATAACTTTGCATCGCTTCATTCACCTGGGTAATCTTCTCTTCAGTATCACTGTTTTGGTCTATCAGACTACTTGCTTGCCTAATTGTCTGTGTATCATTTCTGAACTCCTCCATAATACTGTTATGGTTGACAACTGTACTTGCCATTTCATCAATCTTCCTTTTAAGTGAACCCACTTCAGCTGACAGCTCATCTATTGTTGTGTCTTTCTTGTTTAATTCCTTTACTAATTTTTCATTTTCCTCCTGCATGCACAATTGCTTCTTCATCCGTGGATTGCGAGCCACGGCTCAGGCTGGGTAGCGTCCTGTTGCGAGCCACTCCTCAGGTTGTGCTGGCCGTGCATCACTGCTAACTACTCCATCCCTACACAAACTTCGTATGGCGCTACCCAAGGACGGAGTGAGAGAGATTTTTTTCTTGTTACCAGATGATGGCCTGGATGTTTATCTTCAAGTTTATAATAAGCAAAAACATTTTTTTTTTTTTTTTCACTATTCCCCTACATAAACTTACGCATGGCCCTATGCAAAGATGGAGAGCGTTTTTTTTTTTTTTTTTTTTTTTCACCAGATGATGCCCTGGATGTTTATCTTCAAGTTTATAATAAACAAAAACTTTATTTATTTATTTATTTTTTTCCCTTTTTTCACACCACAGGGTGGGATAAAAATAGGTAATTGCGCAGTCCATGGGTTAATTTCATCCATTTCACTTTGAAATGCCTTTTCCAATCTGGTTACCCTTTCTACTAATTTGTTGAATGTTTCCAATTCTTGGTAGAAATCATCCTATTTTCTACCCCTTTCCCTCTTCCCAACTCCTTGCATATTTGCTTCACTTAATTTGGTGGTCCTCTTGTGTTAATACTGAGAAAAAGAAAAAAGTTTTTCCCTACAATTATGCATCTTACTTGCCTGTGGTACCGTAGTCGAAACAGCTGGGACATGATGAGCACATTACTGCACTATTTGGCTATGTTCTATTATTTGGGCAACACTTTTCCTTAAACTTGCTTTATTATTTTAGAACAGCATTTAGTTAAACCCTGTACAGAGCTTGACTCATATAAAGATACTATTTACGTATAGCCAGTTATAGCCAAGAGTGGCCAGCTCAGATCGAGGTGATATGACGTGTCGTCTCTGATGCCTCAACTGTGTGTGTGTGTGTGTGTGTGTGTGTGTGTGTGTGTGTGTTCTTACCTAATTGTATCTTTACAGGAATGAGTCAGGCTCGTACTGTCCTGTATATTAAACCATTTTTATCATACATATCCTTAAATTTGTGAATAGTTTTGGCACACACTACTTCGTTCAGTAGTGCATTCCACTGATCAGTTGCCCCATTTGGGAAACTGAAAGTGAGAGCAATGCGAGTATAAGTGGTTGGGGAATGGCTGGGAGAAGAAGCTTCAGATGAGAGGAGAGAGGAAGAGATCAGTTGGGTTGAAGTAGTGGAAGCAATGAAGAAGATCAAGAAGGGAAATGCCCCAGGAATTGATGGAGTGTGTGGTGAAATGCTGAAGTATGGGGGTGAGATTGTTGTGGAGTGGATATGGAAGTTGTGTAGATTGGCTTGGGAAGAGGGAAGGGTTCCAGAGGACTGGAAATCAGGTATCATTGTTCTTCTGTACAAAGGAAGAAGGGAGAGAGAAGTATGTGGTAACCATAGGGGTATTTGCCTTCTTAGTGTGACTGGAAAATATATGGTAGAAGACTCATTGGTAGGGTTAAGCCTATAACAGAGGAGCTAGTTGGAGAAGAACAAGGGGGATTTAGGAAGGGAAAAGGGTGTGTAGATCAGATATTTGTTTTAAGATGTTTAGTGGAGAAGTATCTAAAGAGGAAGTAAGTGTATGCTGCCTTCATGGACTTGGAGAAAGCGTATGACAAAATAGATAGGCAAGGTATGTGGAAAGTATTAAGAATATATGGAGTGGAGGGGAAATTGTTGAGTGCTGTGAAGAATATGTACGAAGGAGCTAGGGCTACGGTGCGAGTGGATGGTGAGCTGAGTGAGTTCTTTGATATAAATGTGGAACTGAAACAGGGATGTGTGATGTCTCCATGGCTGTTTAATATATATATGGTGCAAGGTAGGGCAGTGGATATGGGGGTGGCTCTAATGAATGAGGGTGAGATTTGGAAGATTCCAGTGCTGCTGTTTGCTGATGATACAGTATTGTCGAGTGAAAATGAATGGGAGTTGTAAGGTTTGGTGAATGAATTTGGGACAGTGTGTCGCAAGAGGAATCTGACAGTGAATGTAAACATGAGTAATGTTATGGTGTTTGAGAGGAATGAAGTCACAGAATGCACAGTGAGGTTGGATGGTGAGGATATGGAGAATGTGAGTGCATTCAAGTACTTGAGTAGTGTGATGAGTAAGAATGGAACTTTGAGGGATGAAGTGCTTGAAAGGGTACAGCAGGGAAGAAAGGTCGTTGGTTCATTGAAAGCAGTGATGAGAAATAGGGAGGTGAGTATGGATGTTAAGAAGTCACTGCGTGATAGTATTGTGATCCTTATCCTGACTTATGGAAACGTGGCATGGACCTTGCTAGAGGGGAACAAGTCAAGAGTGAGAGCATTGGAAATGAGTTACTTGAAAGGAGCATGTGCAGTGACATGGAGGGACAGGTTGACGAATGAAGAAATGAAGGAACGTTGTGGGGTGGATGTGGATGTGGTTGAGAAAATTAGGAGAAATACACTGAGCTGGTTTGGACATGTGGCAAGAATAGAGAATGAAAGACTGACTAAGAGGGTGTATGTGGGTGAAGTGGAGGGAGGAAGAGGGAGGGGAAGACCGAGGATAAGGTGGAGAGATGAAGTTAAGAGGTATATGAGGTAGGTGGGAGTGAGTTGAGGGGAGGGTAGTCAAATGGTGGGCGACAGAGCAACTTGGAGGTGTTTTGTCTGTGGCCACCCTTTGCAGGATTAGGGAGTCAGGCTGTAGATAGATAGGGAAACTGAAGTTCCGTATGTCTTTATCGTCTCTCTTTTTATGTAGTTTTTTGCAGTGTCCTCTTGCTGATGCTTCCCCATAGGTTATATATTCATTTATGTCTATTTAGTCCTTCCCTGAGATGCATTTATATAGCATAATCATGTCTTCTCTTTTCTTTCTATCCTGTAGTGTTGGTAGATTCAATTTTCTAGTCTTTCTTTGTAGCTTAGATCCCTTAAGCTTGGTATCCATCTTGTAGCTGTCCTTTTACTTTTTAAATCTTATCTGTGTTTTTTGAGATGAGGATTCCATACTACTAATGCATATTGCAGGGTTGGTCTGATGAATGATATTATTATCTTTCTCAACATGTCTTCATTTATATATGTGAATGCTGTTCTCATATTAGGAGACATTGTATGCATGTTATGTACATTCTCACTGATGTGGTCATCTGGAGATAGTCTGTTATTGATAATTACTCCTAGGCAATTCTCCCGTTCTGATGTGTGTAGGGTTGATCTTCTTAACTTATAATCCCAATCTGGCCTTTTCTCACTTTACTGGATTTAATTACATGACGCTTGTCTACACTGAATTCCATTTGTCATTTATTGCTCCATTCATGAAGCTTGTTTAATTCCTCTTGCAGCTCTTTGCAAGAATCTGTGTTAGTAATTTTCCTTTGAATTTTTGCATCATCTGCAGACATATTTAGATAGCTTCCATTTCCAGTGTTACTGTCTTTGTCATTTATATATACAAAAAACATAATTGGTGCCAGCACTGAGCTCTGTGGCACT
Source organism: Coenobita brevimanus (assembly GCF_032717465.1). Lineage (NCBI taxonomy): Eukaryota > Metazoa > Arthropoda > Malacostraca > Decapoda > Coenobitidae > Coenobita > Coenobita brevimanus. The sequence goes on from NC_136977.1 coordinate 20,499,398, forward strand.
CCGCTGGTCACTTCCCTCCATGATAAGTAATTTCCCCTTAACCCTCTCGTGCATGCATAAGTTTTATAAGTTTTGCCGACACGATTTTACTCCATCCCCCTCCCCGCCAGGCCACCTGCGCGCCGCTGAAAATACTTATTCTCGCCTTATTTTCGCCACCCAAACCTCTATATATTGCCATGAAACCTACATATCATATTCGCTGATGTTTGTTCTAGCCAATAAACGAAAAAAAATACAGAAAAATACGGTTAAGAGTACATTAGGCCACCGTGAATAAACTTTTCTGAACGTCAATTTCACTTCCTAACATCCTAGTTCGAATGTTTTCCATCATACAGAAAAATGTTATTAGAAATTTTCATGGAGAATTTCATCAGCTTTTTAATGGGAAAGTCCAGTTATGATACGATTTGTAGTTTTCGAGAAAATAGCCAAAAATTGAAAGCTGTTTTTTGAAAAAAACTGGTTTTTGTGCAGGGAGCTTTTCTGCAAAAGTTTTTTGTACACCTTATGGTTTATTTCATAATCTTATGTAGAATTTCATGAGCTTTCTCATGGGCCACACCGATATTTAATAGGCCTGATAGTTTCCGAGTAAATCACAAAAACTACTGGGTACTCACAGCCGTGCTGAACTTTCGTCATGTGCGCACAATAACCATTATATTCCCGCCTATGTAACAATGACTTTTCATCAGAGATATTACATTGTTATGTCCTGTACATATGAAGAATTCACTGATCTTTATCATGGTTCTTACAGGAAATCGATACGTCCAATAGTTTTCGAGTATATGGATGACAAACGTAGAATACTCCTCCTTGCCCGCAAGCGAGATAAAAACACTCCCTTTCCCTGCCCCACCCACACCTACATATTTTCACTTGTTATGTTTTTATTATTTTCTTTTTTTTACTCAAAGTATACACGTAAAATATCATAACCTTTTTGATAGTGCTTTCAGAAACTCGACATGACCACTAGTCTTTTTGCTAGGTATTGATACTGAAGCTAAACTTACTTCCATCTCATATGTGTATATGTAAAATACAGTACTTATTTGTTTAAAAAATATAGAAATATAGAAATGGGTCAGTATACAAATCAACAAAATACGGATAACTTATGTCCCCCAGAGGTGTTGAGATGTTGACAGGACGTTGAAGGGTTTGAAGACGAGGAGTTATGTAGTGTGTGAGTGTGTATGAGCGTGTGTGTGTGTGTGTGTGTGTGTGTGTGTCTGTGTGTCTGTGTGTCTGTGGCGTATTTTGTTCTCTCTTCCTTGCACTACATATGCGATGCACACAATAGATATCTCCACGAACATTCGCTGCACATCATACATACAGTAAGCCCTTGTATTTGGACGCATTTTACTTCGAGGCCTCGTTTTTCGCACAAGAAAAGAGTTTCTGAGTTGTCTTACAATTCGCGAATTTCCCCACAATTCGATGCTCCCAGCCGGCAGCCAACGACACATACTGATGCTTATTTGTTGGCGGCCATCTTGCAACCACCCTGCCCTCTGCTGATACAGTGGCGGTACTACGGACCCACATGCCATTGCTTGTTTTTGTGCTGTGCTCGCCTTGTGGCTCGTGGCTTCCTGACCCTCACCTGGATGACTGTGCTTCAACGTTTGAGATGGAGCGCACCAGTGAGGTACAGCACGCGGAGCAACGAGCTGAGGGGGATGGTGCAGGGCCATCACAGTGGCCTAAGGAGAAGCAGGCGTACAGGGTTGGCCAGAAATATCGCTGGTATTCAGTGACCGACAAGGGAAGGATTTTGCAGCTCCTTGAGGAGGGGTTGACAGCCCCTGAAATACGTCGCCTGACGGGTTCCTGAAAGTACTATAAGGACCCTCAGGAAGAACATGGAAAGTCTCAAAAAGCAGTGAGTGCATGTTAAATAATAATAATAAAGTAAATGTGTCTGCATTGTTTTTGGTCGGTCTTATTTCTGCCACTATTTTTTACTGTATCAGTATTCATCTAATAGGTAAGTTTTTGGAGGTAACCAATATTAACCAACCAAGTCTTAGTTAGAACAGTTCAGGGACGGAATATACAGTGAGTCAATAAATCAATCATTTCCTGTGGTACCCCACGCAGTGCATAGGGCCTCGATGAACTCTCTCCACCAATATTTGTCTCTTGCCATCTTCTTCAGGTCCTACCAACACTCCAAACAGATTTCAACATTCCAACAGCTTGCCAAGCCTTTCTAATCCTCTCCTCAACTTCATTGTTTATGATCCATTAGATGATACAATCGTTCCCAGATATTTGAAATTTTCTGCATTCTTCACCACATTAATCCCAGTTACACGATTGATTTTTTCTCCACGTTCACATTCATAATATACAGTACTGTAATGGAAATCGTTAACATTGGTTACTGTACTTATTAAGTTACTGTACATTATACCTTTAAGGGTGTAAAACATTAAACATCAAAATTATTTCTTCTGTACAATTGATTTTTGGATGCTCTTATGCATGTGTGTTTATGGCAATAATTGTCCTAAGGTTACGATCCAGACCAAGTTCTTCCCGTCCAACAAGACAGTGATTGTGGGGTCGTCTGTGATAAGACGTGTCATGGCCATAACAGAAGGATACCTTGTCCGCTGGCTCGACAGCCAGAGCCGGGTGGGTGTGAGCATCTCTGCCAGGGCCATCAAAGATGAGGCACTAAGGATAAACGCCGCAGTTTGCAGGAAGAAGAATATAAACCCGCCACCCACGTTCAGAGCTTCGTCAGGGTGGCTCTTCAGGTTTAAGAAGAGGTATGAGGTGAGGTCCGTCGCTTATCACAGTGAGGCGGCCTCTGCTGAAGTAGATGCGGCTGCTAGCTTTCCAGAGGAGGCATGGGAGATTGTTGAGGAGGGCGGGTATTCATGGCACCAGGTCTATAATTGTGATGAAACCGGCATCTTCTGGAAGCGGTCGGCAAGACACTCGTACCTGACGAAGGGGCAGAGGCAGGCAGTTGGCACGAAGATGGATAAAGAGCGGCTGAGCGTCTTACTCACTTGCAACATTTCTGGCTCACACAAGATGAAGCCACTAATTATCCACAGATTCCATAAAACTTGGCCTTACAGACACTGCAGCATGAAAAATCTCAATGTTTACTGGGAGGTCACACCGTGAGGCTACATGGTCGAGAGTCTGTCGCACGAGTGGTTCGACTGGTATTTCGTCCCCGATGCACAGAAGCACTGCAGGAAAATGAATCTGGCATTTAAGGTTATCCTTTTTATGGATATTGCAAGAGCACATGCCAAATATCTTGTCGACCGTCACCCTGACATCCATGTTGTATTCTTACCGCCCGACACAACTTCAAAACTCCAACCCCTTGACCAAGAGATCATTGCCAACCTTAAGAACATGTTCTGTTCTAAGGTGCATGACAGACTCAGGAAAGAGATAAGTGACAACACAATTCTGCACCAGATTCAGGAAGAAGGGGAAGATTCTGACGGCGGCGATGACCCACACTCCACACTTGCAGCCACGCCAGAGTCTCAGGACCTTCCCAGCAGTCCATAGGCTACACCAGCAGCAATGTCTCTCAGGCCGGAACAGTCACAAACTAGTTCAGAGGAGTCCAGACCAGGCCCGTCGTCAAGGCCAGACCAGTCTCCTTGCGCACCCCACCTGCCGATTCTCGACCTGCCGAGACAACAAGTCAGTTTTGGAAGGAATTCAATGTAAAAAATGCAGTGGATACCATGGATGAAAGCTGGAAGAAAATTACCCCAGCCACTATAGCACACGGGTGGAAGAAATTTTTTCCGTTACCTGACTGTGGAAGGTGAACGGCGGAGGGAAGAAGACACTCTGGTGGCCGCTGTGGAAGCTATCAGAAACACAAGCCAAGACACAGCAGAGGTGGACGAAACGGCTGTAAGACAACACTTGACACACTATGACCTAGACTCAGGTGTGGTAGACATAACAGAAGAGATGAACTCTAGTGAAGAGGTGAATGAAAGGCCAGAGCACACTGCAGAGGGCAAGATGAGCACGTAGAAATTGTCCCACACCCTGTCCACCATAACCGACATGGCAACCACCTTCACTGCATACACCAGGACTATGCCTGAGGCAACCAACATCCTATCAACCTTGAGTGATCTGAAGTCTCAAGTGATGGCTGTCTACAACAGAAACATAAAGAAGCAGAGACAAGCCCGAATCACGCGAAACTGGCGGTTGAAACTGGCGTGGTGCAATTAACAATGTGCAGTGTTAAACAATTATAACTCACAGTGCAAAGAATTACTGTAAGTGTAGCACAACACTGGATTACTGTATGTGCTTCAAGAGCATTTTCACCACTGCCAAAGCCTTAAGAAGGCAGCCACAGACATGCTCTAAGTACCCAGGCTGTGGTACAGTCACTTCTAATACCTCATTCTTTGGTTCCTTTTCATTTATTTCATGCTTTATGTCCATTACTGGTGTGAACAGGGCCTTAAATAAGTTTAAATAGGTGCTATGCATGTCTGGTAGGGAGTTATTTAGGTGGCTTTCAAAGTTAGGCTGGGTTAGGGACCTTAAGTACCAGTCCAGCAGGCAGGTGCCCACTTTCCAGACGGGACCACTTTCCGGACATGTCTTTGGCTCTATTACATCGGATAGTGGAGGGATTACTGTATGTAGATTTTAACCCCTTATAGGCGGGAAACTTGTCAAATATACCACTGTGTGGGGCGGCATATTTTTGGAAAAATAATGTATCAAGGAATAAGCTTAAACATGCATAAATCGATAAAAAAGGATGAAAAATGAAGGCAAGAGGTGTTACATGCATGGTAATACATCTCTGCTGACTGTGGGAGGAGGAGTGAGGGAGGAGTGCGGGCAGGCAGCTTATCACCAGGCACCCCTGGGGTGAGGCTAGCAAACTATTCACTCATTTGCTTGTTCTTCACCATTGAACACTATATTTATCATTTATGCATTCTTTACACTATTCATTGTCTTCAAAATCTTATGTGTGTGTTTTCTATTATACCTGAACACTTATAACAATAAAACCTACGTATGTATATACTATTTTACTTGAACAATATTAACACTACAACTTATATATGTAAATGTATATTCTATTTTACATGTTTCAAGGCCTTGGAGAGTAGAGGGCAGGACAGTAGGTGACAAAGATGCCTTATCACCCAATTTCACCAATAAATTAGGACTGAAAATGGCTCGACGTTATATAACACTGCCCGCCTGTTAGGGGTTAAGAAAGCATTTGACAGAGTACCGCATCAAAGACATTTATGGAAACTGTACCATCAAAGAAGTATCAAAGGCTGTCTGTACTGGTGGATGCAAGAGTTTCTCGGAAAATGGGGAACTGAGAACAATATTAACCCTCCGAGGCATGTTGACGTGAGTCGCGTTCTTTGTGGTTTGGCATATAAATGCACGAAGATGCGAATCGTGTTGTTAAGCAGAAAAATCGCCATCCAAAGGAAAGTTTTCAGCCGATTTGCATCAAATTTGGTGCGTTCTTGTGGGTGCGTCTATCTTCCGAGGTAAACACTTGGAAAACACTGTGACTGCTCTGATGAGACAATGCGCAGTAGAAAAACCTCAGTATCTCACGACCAGGCAGGCTGAAGGGTAGCGCTGCTGTCAGTCGTCCCTTTAAATCCGCCATTTTCCCCCTCCCACCTGAGGCAGAAGCCATTATTGAAATATTGTGATTGTACAGTGTTTTTGACAATAATGTGAAGTGATTGTGTCTATGGAACATAGATATATTGTTTGTAAAGCACTGGGGCCCGTTATCAGCTGTTACACCTTGAGGCAGGAGTGTGGTTTGTTATAACGGGGTTTCCACTCTGCTTCACCCTGCCCATAAATAATGTGAGTACCTGTATTTTTCCTTTATAATGAAACCAGTACTTATATTTTGTGAAACATATAGTGTCTGGATTAGTGAAAAACCTGACCAACCACAGCAGGCATTATGTATGCCATAGAGACATGCCACAGTCCCTAAGGAAACAAGTGGTCATGTATGCCACAGAGTCAGGAAGGGAATAATAGAGGAGGTTGGGATGGAATAATGTGATAGTGTTTTATATTGCACATGGTTCAGTATGACATATATGTATAAAATAGTGCGGCGAGTGTTCATCGAGAAATATTGCATGCATTGACTGACTTAGCTCAAACCTAGCACAAGTATCAGAGACAACAAATACGCCACACAATCACAGACTCCAGTGAAAAGGTATTGTACCAATCTCAGACAGTGCTATATTGTGTATGGTCTAGTGTGAAACATACAATTAAAATAGTGCAGTGAGTGTTCCCCGAGAAATACTGCATGCATTGACTGATGTAGTGAAAACCTAGCACAAGGATCTGAGACAAGAAATATGCCACACATATATACAGTAAATCCTCGTTTTTTTGCGGTGCGGATGTTCCGCCAAAACCACGCGAAACGGGAAACATTCGAATTGTGAAGTTAACCCCTCCGTGGCCACCGGCGTCGAATGAAATTTAGCCGATCAATGGCCGCAGGCGTCGTTTGAGCGCGGCCTATAAAAAAATGCAAAAATTTTTGGGAAGTGAACGAATGTTCTGAACGTCTTCACACTGACCTATACTACACACCCATACACCTCATCAAGCAGTTCAAAGCCTGCTGCTGTGATGAATGGATTTTAGATTTTTTCGCTCCTGGCCATGCCTAAACAAGCACAACTACACCAATTATCTCAACCCAGGCAGAACATATCATCTTTGTCTATCTATCTATCTATTGCTAGACGCCATAATCCCGTAAGGGGTGGCCATTTGGCTTTGAGTTATATGTTTTACGGGGAGGGGCACTAACCCTCCACTAAGCCACTTGTTGCTACATGGGGAGCACATATGGTTTGGTTATATGGTTACCACCCAGCGTTGTAAATGGTTTCTTGGCTTACAGGAAACCATTTGGCTTGTCACTCAATGTAAAGCCACCTGTAAAGGAAAGAAAAGCAATAAGTGACAGGAGTCCTCTCTTGCAAATCACACATAACCACCTACTTATGATTATGAAGTAATACAGGCACATACTAAAAAGATATGATAAGTGAAAAATACATTTGTCTTAGTATCTTTACCTATTTGCTCAGGTTTGTTGTAATGGTTTGGAGCATTTGATGCAGTGCAACTTGTAGAAAACTGTGAAAACCTTCGGGAAGTGAACGAAAATCTGGGACATGAGACTGACCTTGACTTCACCCTCTCACATATCATGTCAGTTCACCACCTGCTGTCATGACGAGTGGATGTACGATTTTTTCGCTCATGGCCATGCCTAAAAACACATAGTTACACCCATTATCTCAACCCAGACAGAAAATACAATCTTTTTCCTCCCTTGCAAAACACATACAACCACCCTGTTTACGAGACAGCAATATATATTGCGAAAACAGCAAGGTAAAATGATAAAGATGAACGTAAAATGATAAAGATGAACATGTTGTTATGGAAAAAATACGCTTGCCCCTGTCTGTGAACTTAATTATTTCTTCTGAAACTGCATTACAATTCTATTTTTAGCCTTGCTCGTGGTGTGGGAGCTCGAAGTTGCGACTCGACTTCCGCATTGCTAATTGGATTTGACCCTCTACTTTATTCTTCTGTGGCAGAGTCTAACCTTGGAGGACGTGCAGTTTTCTCATCTAGGACCGAAAATTCAATTCTTTCGCTCCCTTTTCCAAGCATGGGCACAATGATAAAGTAAAAAATAACTCAAAATTACCATAAACATATTTTATATCAAAAAGGTGCAAAAGTATTCTAAACAATTTTTTTTCCAGCCATTCCTAACAGATTATGTACTGAAATCATTCGATATCATCATATCTCATATATTATGCACAACATTTCAGCACCATTCATATTGTTTTGGGAGGTAAAAAAAAAAATAACAACACCTGCCAATTTGCGTTGCGGCATGCCCCTGGGCGGCATATCGGTTGCCGATATTTCTGCAACTTCCGCGCTCCATTGCAAGCAATAAAATGCATCTAGGAAGCTGGGATTTGCGTTGTTAGGTGCATCTGAACTTTCTCTTCTATATAGCAAGAAAAAAAAATCAATTTTTGAAACTTCAAAAAATGGCCCCGGCATCGGCCTGGCGTGCACGGAAAATTTTGGTCCTTCGGCCACGGAGGGGTTAAGAATCAATGGGAAAATAGAGGAGCGTTCTGGTGAGACATGTACCTAATCTCTCAGAGAGTACTATAACACCAAACAGGCATTACCCAAAATTAAATGAAGAGCGTTTACTAGTGTTAAAACAGCAAAACACAATAAACATGTACCTGAAAAGACATTAACCCTTTAACCGCGGGTATTGTTTTGGTCTGAGTGTCCTCTCCCGCGGGGGTTTCAGCCAAATGTAAACAAACCTATAAACCTTAATAACTCTGCACAGAATAAAGCTAGAGAAAAAAATAAGGTACCATTAGAAAGTACTAACCTTCAGCTTTCCATTGATGTAGGTTTCATGACTTTGTTGACTTTCACAGGACGGGGAGAGCCGTTAGAAGTGAGGGGTGTGAAATAACTATTTTACGCCCCACACACCAGTACCAAATGCCAACCACTCTCTCATAATAGTAATATAAACATATATGAACACTGTACATACGATAAACACCCACTCTGTGTTCACTGAGGTAGGTAAAAGGCACTTCCCTGCTGCGCGCCGCTCTTCACTGCGGCGGCAGCGCTCACTTCACTGCGGCGGCACCCGCTCACTGACGTTTCATGCGATCTTTTCATTCTTTCTAACTTCTAATATTATTTTACATATAATATGGGCAATGTACATTATATTTACAATGCACTTATTACTATATTGCGTCACTGGCGCATCACAGAATTACATAAGTGCCGCAGAATTCCACAAGTGCCGCAGATTCTCTTATTACAATATCACTTATTATACTGGCCAATATTTCCTTTTTTTTCTAGGCAAAATATCCCTTATTACTACATTATCCATTATACAATTATTGGCAATGCACGTCACTGTCGCATCACTATATATCACTGTCACTTTCAGTATTTACTCAGACAGTGGTACTCGGCAAAGCACGGACTTACACATAGAGCGACTTGGCATTCAAGGCACTGGTGTGTGCTCATTTTTCTCGTCCTAGGCCTCCGTGTGGTGGTAGAACATACTCTGCAGTGGCCCTGTGACAACCTGCCGCCTGCTGTAGGAGGCAATTTCACAAGCTGGTGCCGGCTCATGTAATTGCGGCACTCAAGACGGTCAGGTTGTGTGTCAGAGTGTCGCCTCGGGATCAATGCCGTCACCTGACCAAATCGTGCAAGTAGCTGCTGCACGACAGTCTTCGAAAACTGTCTCACTGATGGTTGCCTTATGCCCCCGACTTGTGTCTTGTAGAGAAGGAAGGCGTTGAGCATGCACATATCGAGCATGTGCAGGCAAGCCTTCCTGTACCATCGGGTGTTTCTCCTGAGACAGTCGATTTCGCCAATCATCATATCAGACTTATCAACAAGTCTCATATTTACATTATAATCAATGACGGCATCAGGCTTCATGATTGGCTGTCCCGTCCTGTAGCTGACCTTCCCAGTTCTCTTCAATTCCCCCTTTTGGATGGTGCTGATCATATTCACGACCTTCTTGTCATGCCACCTGATCGCAAGAAGCTTGTCTGACTTCTTCAGGTGAACATCTCCCCTGGATGATGATGATGCTTCGGGGAAACTAGGCCACTCTTTCCTATAGCTCCGTGCAGTGCCAACAGTGCCAATGCCGTGTTCAGCAAGGTATTTGGAGAGTTTCGGTGCTGTGTAATAATTGTCTGTGTACAGCACATGATTACCACCAAAATACCTCTCCATCAGCACTTTTACAACGGAGCCAGAGAAGCCAAGGGGGTCTTTCCTGTTCACATCCATTGTGCTAGCCGAGTAAATGACAAAATCAAGGATATACCCCGTCTCACAGTCACACAGCACAAAGAACTTTATCCCAAAGCGGTGGCGTTTGCTGGGGATGTACTGCATGAATTTGAGACGTCCTCTGAACAATACCGGGGATTCGTCTATGACGACTTTCTGCATAGGCCTGAAAAATCGCATAAATCGATCCCTAATCCTGTTGAGAAAATCCCTCACTTTCCACAAAGGGTCAGTTTGGGACGGGTTGTCATTGTCAGCGAAGTGCAGGTATCCTAGCAGCTGTCGGAACCGATCCCGTGACATATACTTCCCGATTATAGGGATAGTAGTTATGTCATCCACGAGCCAGTACTCCTCCAACTCATGTCTCTTTATATGGGGCATCAGAAACATTAGTGCAAAAAACACATACAGCTCTCTGATCCCGACAGGCAACCACGACACTTGCTTTGGTGAGCCAATAGGTCCCAGCCCTTCTGCTGCACACTGAGCTGCATACCTATTGGTCTCATCGCTGACATGCTGCACAATTTCATCATCAAGGAAGGCCAGGAAGTAATCAACAAACTCATCACCTGCGTTGCATGGGAAGGCAGGCTGTATTCCAGCATTTGTCATATCAAACGGTGGATTGTGTGGCTGGAAATCTCCACCATCAGACCAAACAAATGCATCCACTTGCCCTGTGCGTGGTTCAGTGGCAGGGGCAGGTTGCATTCCACTCCTTTCCCCGTGAGAAGGAGCTGATGTGGAGGCAATGGGTGAGGCAGGAGGCAAGCGGGAGGTGGGTGAGGCAGGAGGCAACGGGGAGGGAGGTGAGTGCGGGGGCGGTGAGTGGGGGGGTGGCGCGGGTGAGGGAACTGAGCGGGGGGCAGGTGGGGGGGTTTCTGACCGGGTGCGTGGTGAAACTTGACCCTTTCTACCCCGCTTATCACCTCGCTTATCGCCTCGCTTATCGCCCAGCTTTGCCCTCCAACTGCCACGCATCCCCTTTGTTCTAGGCCTGCCTGCACGGCCTGCACGGCCTGCCTTCCCTCGCTTTGCAGGCTTTGAATTAATTGCCTCCTCAGATGATGTAGACTGAGGAGAGGGCACGACAGATGATGATGATGATGATGTGAGGGCAATAGGGCTAGGGGAATGGAAATTGGATGGAAATGCGTACTAGGGCCTGGTGTGGGAGACGTGAGCCTGCGCTTCACTCCCTTCCCACATGCAATACCAGATTTGCCCATAGGAGCCTTTCCTTTCCCAGAGTAAGTTGGGGGTGGTGGGGGGGAATCAACACGATCACTTTCATCACTGTCACTATCAATGGAAAATGGTTCACCACCAATCACTGCCAAATCATCACTGCTTGCTGTGAGTGTGTCACTTTCACTGCCACAATCAAGAGTAGTACTTACAGTTTTGTCCAGCTCAGTTCTAATTTCAGGAGTGCTCAACCCCTTCTGCCTCACCGTCGGCAGTTCTTTTACCGGTGTAGAGGTAGAGGGAACACTAGCACTAATCACTGTAGAGGAGGAAGCGAGCGACGATGAGTCGGGACGGAGTGCCATTATCACGCACAGAGCTGGACAGATACTGACTGACGCGGGTCAGGGCAGGGGTGGGGGGGGCCCCCTCGGGGTTGGAGGAGGGAGGTGTGGGATGGCTGGCATGAAAGAACTCGACAGCTACTCTTGCGTGAGACTATTTGCGCGCCGGGAAAACGCGCGGTGTTCAAAATATTCACGATCATTCCAGAATGGCACCCGCGGTTTGGTCCAGTTTTGTCACTGTCATTCTGGAATGACACCCGCGGTTAAAGGGTTAAAGCTGTTATAAAGAGCTGCAACACCAAAAATCCTTACCAGAAATAAAGTGAAGACTGGCTTGAGTGGCAGGTGAAGGTGTGTTGAGGGTAGATGGGCTAGTTACTAGGTGACATGGGTCTCTCTGGGGAAATCCCATCATCTATGCCGAAGCCCTCGAAGTTGAACGCAGGCTCCAGCACCTCCACTTCCTCTCTGTCCACTTCTCCTCCTTCATCGACCCCTGCTGGCAGGGGATAAGCATCCACTCGCGATCGAAGTTAAGCAGTAACTGTTGGAATGTTGGTGACGGGGAAACAGAGTTGCCAGATCGCAGCGGCCACATTACCAAACTCCTCAATTTTCATGACCAAATTTAAGTTTTCATTACCAAATTCATAAAGCTAGCATTTATTCTTCACTACTTATATATACAAGTGGAAATTCATGTAATCACTCTCCTTATAATAAACAGCATGTTGATTATTTTCATGTATAGGCTAGCAGATTAATCAGAGAGAGCAGACAATTCAGCATCTCCATCCTGTGTATCCTCATACATGTGAAAAATCCATTTGGCAATGCATTATTCTGATTCATTACCAAACGAATTTTTCATTACCAAATTGGTCCACATTTGGTAATGAAAAATACCAAATGGCAACCCTGACAGGGGAGGGAGGAGGAAGGAAGGGGTGAAGGGGCCATGGTGTAAACAGCTGTTCGGCGCTGCATGGCAATTTCAAATTACGGGAGGAGAAAAAATCTTTTTTTGGAGGAATTTTTTTCTTTTTTTGGCCATTTTTGGGTTCTGAAGGTCCAGGTCCGCAATGTCCAGTAAGTGGGGTGTCCGGAAAGTGAGCATCGGAATAATATAGGGATTACTGTAGATACTTTCCATCCATCCTTCTCTTTTCTGTAATGTTTCTATAACTCTGTCATAGTAGCTTAATAGATTAGTTACACATGATTTTTCCTTTCTAAAACTGAACTGCCTCTTTGTTATCATAGTGTGTTCTTCTAGATGTTTTACCTATACTCTCCTTATCAGCTTTTCTGGTATCTTACTTCCAGCAGTGGTCAGTGATACTGGTCGGTAGTTGAGTGGATTTTGTATTGTCTCCATGGTGTTCACACTTTGGAAGGTTACTTTCGGAGGTCATGACTTATTTCTCTCATATTTCCTTAGCCTTTTGTGTGCCTCTGTGTCTTTACAGATTTCCTCTGATACTTCCTTCAATATTCTCATTATATTTGCCATCTCCTTTTTGTCTCCCAAAATTTTGTTTTCTATTTCTTCCTCCTCTATACCAGTGATTACTATAGATTTATTGATATCTGCTGAATCTTAACCAATTTTGGGTTGTTTGGGATTATTTTTTCACTTCCATTCTAATGCTTTTTTATTCGACTCTTGTTTCTAAGCCTTTGCCTACTTTCACCATTCAGCTTACATAGTTTCCACATCATCTTTATAACTTTGCATCACTTCATTCACCTGGGTTATCTTCTCTTCAGTATCACTATTTTGGTCTATCAGACTACTTGCTTGCTGCTTAATTGTCTCTGTATCATTTCTGACCTCCTCCATAATACTGTTTTGGTTGACAACTGTACTTGCCGTTTCACCAATCGTCCTTTTCAATGAACCCACCTCAACTGACAGCTCATCTATTGTCTTTCTTGCTTAACCCGCGCTGTCCCGGCGACATGAATTAACATCCGCACATGATGTGCACTCATGTTCCGGCGACGTGAATTAACGCGGCAACATTGCAAGGTCCCTAATTTGCACAATTTTCAATTTTCGCGAGTGATTTCACGAGTGATTTTTGGCACGTATACACAGGACACCTTCCTCTATTCGTCTACAAGATGCCATGCAAGGACAATGCCTTACACCGCATAACCTCTCCCCCCCCCCTGCACGTCATTGTCTCGGCAATTCACCTGTTACCAGTGACCTGGCCAATAAAGACATTCAGGGCCAGAGTGATTCCCCAATCGATGACAATGTGGAGGACAAAGTTTACATAGCATTAGAGGAAGAAACAGTCTGAAATGATGATCAGGTAATGTGGGAAAAAAAAGGCCATGAATGGTAATGAGTTAGTGAGTGAAACAATGCTTATAATGCCTATATTACTGTTTGAAAACCAATATACTCCTGTACTACGTATAATTTCGTACCAGTTAAATAAATAAATACTGTTTATGAGTGGATAAAATAGCTACCCTCCCATAGAACTCGTTTTCTTTGGTGCCAGCCTGTTAGATAACTCAGTCAGGTAAGGAAGTACTCGTACCTAGATCGAGTATTTTAAACCTCAGGTGAGCGATTTCTCTATGAATTTTCGATGTTTCTCACCAAAAGTGGATATTTGAGCCAAAAAAAAAAAAAAAAAAAAAAGGTCCAAAAATCTCGTGACTGGAGCGTACCACTGCTCAGAAAACGTCGGGATGGGGCGGGTTAAATCCTTTACTGATTTTTCATTTTTCTCCTCCTGCAATTGCTTCTTAATTTCATCCATTTCACTCTGAAATGCTCTTTCCAATCAGTTTACCTTTTCTACTAATTGGTTGAATGTTTCCATTTCATCCATTTCCTGGTGTATATCATCCAGTTTTCTATCCATTTCCCTCTTCCCAACTCCTTCCATATTTGCTTCACTTGGTTGTCCGCTTGTGTTAATACTGAGGAAAAGAAAAAAGTTTTTCCATCCATCCATCTGTCTATCATGCAATCCTACGTTTCCCCATGAGGAGCGTAGGAGCCAGTGGCTAGGCAAGTTGGTCCTGACATTTAAGATGAGAGTGACCAGCCTCACATATCCCTGAGTGGCATTATGTGAGCAATAAACTCCAACCACCCCTTGGATATAAACCTTCACCGGCTCAATCCGATTGGAGTGCTGTAATACCCACTAAACCACCAGGCGCCAAAATTTGGTTATATGGTTACCACCCAAGACAGTAAATGGTTTCTTGGTGTACAAGAACCATTTGGCTTGTCACTTAATGTAGAGTCACCCACAGGCAGAAGTAAGAGGAGAGATTGAAGGAAAGAAAGACAGAAGAGGGAATGTAAAGTCACCCATAGGCAAATGGACGAGGAAAGAAAGACAGAAGAGGATGGATGGAAAGAAGGATGGAAGAGAGGATAGGGCAGACACCCGAGAGAGCACTACATCAAGTGAGTGGATGGCGTTACTTACAATTATGCATCTTACTCGCCTGTGGTTCCGTAGTCGAAACAGCTGGGACTTGATCGGCACATTCCTGCACTATTTGGCTGTGTTCTGTTATTTGGGCAACACTTTTGCTTAAACTTGCTCTGTTATTTTAGAACACAATTTAGTTAAACCATGTACAGAGCTTGACTCATATAAAGCTACTACTGTATTTATGGATAGCCAATTGTAGCCAAGAGTGGCCAGCTCTGAGCGAGGTGATATGACGTGTTGTCTCTCTGACGCCTAAACTATCAATGTGTGTGTGTGTGTGTGTGTGTGTGTGTGTGTGTGTGTGTGTGTCAGAGTAAGTCTACTACAGTGCACAGTTGCTAATATGCACCTAGAACATGGGAAATAATGCTAGAACTAATTGGATTTATTATTATGATAACCTAAAATTTAGAGGTAGTTTGACTCCTGAAAGTACTGCAGGAAACGTTAATACTATGTGCCCAGTGGACAGTTTCACTGTAGAGTGGAACCACAGTGAATTGATATACTATATCATATTCATTCCAAAAATGGGAGCATTGTTTCCTTGTATGAGTAGTCATACTGTACTTGTTTATTTTTGTACATTGTTCAGTCTTTGAGTTGCGGTAAAGCAAGCTTTATTCACTATGATCAAGAAGAATGTAAGACTTTTGTTCAAAATATTTATATCCACTGACAGCATAGTAGGACAGGAGGTAGTTTCAGTGGAGTTCAGTGTATGCTTTGCAATACTGTACTGCATTTTCTTGAGAGTGATATTAGTAACTGATGTGTTCCTAAGTTGTATGATATTGTGTTAGTGTATTTGGTTCTTTCCTAACAGACTCTTCACTAGCACTGTCGGGAGGAATATCTATGGGAGATCAGGGATCTTACAAGAGTGACCTGACTTCTGCAGAAAATGTTGCTATTAACCTCCTGAAGCACTTCAATGAACAGCGACTTCCTAAAGCATCTGATCTAGAGTGGCTGGTATTAGAGAAGGATGTCCCACAGAAGGTAATGAAGGTGATAAAAAAAAAAAAAACATGAAGCAGAGCCTATACTACCTCATTTAGGATGTAGATGGGCTAGAAGCTTAAGTACCATTTTCATTTTCTTTTTAAATAAGCAAGGAAGAAGGAACCAAAGACCAGAAGGCCTTAAAACTGTTCTCACCAAGAGAAAACAGAAACAAGATAAGTCTGATTATTTAAGGGCTCTGCTTAGGAGGATCTTTGGCTATACATCGTGCTTTTTTGTACTACAGTACATCCATCCATCCATTCATCATCCAGTCCTACGTTGCCCCATAAGGAGCATAGGAGCCCTGGGCTAGGCAAGTCAGTCCTGACATTTAAGATGAGAGTGACCAGCCTCCCTTATCCCTGAGTGGCATTACGTGAAAAATAAATACCACCCCTTGGATATAAACCTACACCGGCTCAATTCGACTGGAGTGCCCTGATTACACATTAAACCACTAGGCGCCATAATTTGGTTATGTGGTTACCACCCATCGTAGTAAATGGTTTCATGGTGTACAGGAAACCCTTTGGCTTGTCACTCAGTGTAGAATCGCCCGTAGACAGAAGGAAGAGGAAAGAGTAAAGGAAAGAAAGACAGAAGAGGAAGGAAGGAAAAGAGGAAAAGGCAGTCACCTGAGAGTAGCACTACATTGTGTGAGTGGATGGTGAGCGTCCCCACCTACCAAATATAAATTTAAACATTTTATTTGACTTCAGCAGTTTTGCACAGTACTGTATATCTCTGTATAGCAGATGCTCAGTTTAGTAACTTTTTTGACAAAGACTAATATATGTGACATGGACTTCTCCCAATCTTCATTACTAAGAGACACTTCTAGGGAGAGGGTTGGAAGCCCATTTATTATGACACCACAGGGCATTTTGTGGAGTTGTGTGAGAGTTTTCAAGGACATAAAGTCTGGTGATCAATGCAGTCCCTCCAGAAATCACTCCAAAGGGCTAAGAAATCCATCCCAAAGTTTTATGAAAAGTATGCATTCCAGGTAAGGGTCATCCCCATAAGCTGCCTGACCTGTACTCACAGTCTCTTTGTGGTGCCATCTTTGAGGTACCATATTTATTTTTCAGGCTTTAGATTTTTTTTTTTTTTCCCCCATTCAGTGATTTCTCCTTTTGGAGGCACCATAGGATATGGCTTTGAGCCAGTGTGGCTGCCATATTTTACGTGCAGCATTAAGGTGTTCGGAACGTAAATACAATCAGTCCTTGTTATAAGTCGGGGAGTATTCCAGAATATCACAGTTTTTCCTGAATATAGTAATTGGTACCATACATATGGGCAACTGATTACTTAACTGTATAGATGGCAGTGGAGCTCTAATCAGTAAATTTGTTGGCCTCTCCAAGTATAGTGCTTCAAATTATGTGTCTTATTCTGTACCTAGAATAAGCTTTTTGTACTGCAAATCACTTGGCAAAGAAGAGACTCTTCAATGAAAAATTGTGAAGACACCACTCATCTGAGAACTGTCTAGGTTATCTCTAGGAGATCCAGCATAGGGCATATACTGTACTGTTGGCATCATTTGCTGTTTACATGTTTACTTTTGTTGTCAGTCTAATCCAAGGACTTTAACCCTTTCGCATACCATAAGTTTCCAATAAGTTTCTGTGCCAGTTACAAAACCAAAACCCTGCTTAGACTGCCTCCGCTTGCGCAGAAAGAAAGAAAATTTTACGCCCAGATTTGCCCCCGGAAAATGCTTATATTCTTTTAAATAGTAGCCCATCATCATTGCTGATCTTTTTACTATTAAAAAGAAAAAAACATAAAGCATGAATAATTGTACGGAAATGAAGTGAGAATACACCTTACTTAGGAGAAAACTAGCTTCTAATAACTTCCCACCATTAATGCACAAAATTTTTCCTGGGACTTGCAATTGTAAAGTTCATGTCTATGTACAGAATTTCAGGAGCTTTCTTATGAGCACTGGGGAATTTTGGTACGCCCACTAGTTTTTGAGTAAATCGAAAAAAAAAAATTAAAAATCACCTAAAAATGTATGATCAATCATTTCGTATGTTATTACTGAGACTGTAACAGACATATATGTAAATTATTTACATTTTTGTAGCCCAGTAGAATAGAAATTGTTACAACCCTTATTGTTTTTGAGAAAATTATTTTTGATAAGTTAGGATGGGTTGGGTGGGGTAACAGCATGAAAGCTCGTGCCAGTAAGTGGAGTATGTTTGTGTTTCCAAACTTTTCCCAAAACAGTTTGCACACAAAGGTTCTTTTGCTTTAGGGTCATTCCATCGTGAGAAACGTTACATTCAGAGACAAGTTACTGATCTACCCTCACTTGTATTTTCTCATGAAGGCAATGTAAATAAATGCCGTTTGCAAGGTATACTACCAACACCTCACACTACATTATGCCATAATCAGATTATTCATATGTTTTTATTCTGATTCTGATTTTATATAGATATTTAAAAGTGGCATGAGAATCATTACCGTGATGCTACCCCACCTTTTACTTTGCATGAGTATTTTCAGTAACTCTGTGATTTTACTGGTTCAGTCAAGAAGTGCTTTATATCAGTAATATGTCAATGTATGAGCATGTGATGTGGTGTGTGGGAGGAAGAGAAGATGGAAGGGGGTGCAAGGGACAGCGTGGTGGACTGAAGAGGTGAGACAGGCTGTGGCACAAAAGAAGAAAGCATACAATGAATGGATGAGAAATAGGGGCGTGGAAGAAGTTGAGAGGCGGAAGAGAGAGTTATATGTAGAAAGAAACAGAGAGGTGAAAAGATTAGTAAGAGAGAGTAAGAAGAGAGTCGATGAGGAATTTGGAAGGAATTTGAGTGTAAAGTGAAGGGACTGTAAGAAGATGTTCTGGAAAGAGGTGAAGAAAGTAAGACAGGGTGGGAGTGAGGTTACCAGGGGAGTGAAAGATAAAAATGGTAGATTATTAGTGGAGGTGGGAGAAAAAGTGAGCAGATGGAGAATACTTTAAGGAATTGTTGAACATACAGGATGGAAGTAATGCGAGTATAAGTGGCTGGGGAATGGCTGGGAGAAGGAGGGAGGTGAGAAGACAGGAAGAAATCAGTAGGATAGAAGTTGTGGAAGCAATGAAGAAAGTATAATTGGGGAAAGCCCCAGGAATTGATGGAGTGTGTGGTGAAATGCTGAAGCATGGGGGAGAGATAGTAGTAGAATGGATGTGGAAGATGTGCAGATTGACCTGGGAGGAAGGTAGAGTCCCGGAGGATTGGAAGTCAGGTATAATTATTCCCTTGTACAAAGGAAAAGGTGAAAAAGAAGTGTGTGGTAATCATAGGGGCATTTGTCTTCTTAGTATAATAGGAAAAGTGTATGGCAGGATACTTATTGACAGAGTTAGAGAAAGAACAGAGGAATTAGTTGGTGAAGAACAGGGAGGCTTTAGGAAGGGAAGAGGTTGTGTAGATCACATATTCATTCTTAGATCTTTAGTGGAAAAGTTTCTAGAGAAGGGAAAGAAGTTGTATGCGGCTTTCATGGATTTGGAGAAAGCATATGATGGTGGATAGACAAGGATTGTAGAAAGTTTTAAGAATATATGGAGTAGATGGGAAGTTTTTGAATGCTGTGAAGAGTATGTATGATGGTGCGAAGGCTGCAGTGCGTGTGGATGGTGAACTAAGTGAATTTTTCTCTTTGGAGGTTGGGTTGAAACAGGGATGTGTCATGTCTCCATGGTTGTTCAATCTGTTCATGGATGGAGTAATAAAAGAGGTACAAGGTAGGGTAGTGGATGTTGGAGTGGCCCTGGTGAGAGAGGGTAGTGTTTGGAAACTCCCTGTACTGTTGTTTGAAGATGATACTGTACTGTTGTTGAGTGAAGACGAAGGGGAGCTGCAAGGCTTGGTGTTTGAGCTTGGGAGAGTGTGTAAGAAACGGAATCTAAAGGTGAATGTAGGGAAGAGTAAAGTGATGGTCTTTGAGAGAGGTGAAGTCAGTGAATGTACAGCGAGGTTGGATGGTGAGGAATTGGAAAATGTGAGTACGTTTAAGTACTTGGGTAGTGTGATGAGCAAGGATGGAGGTTTGGAGGGTGAAGCGCTTGAAAGAGTACAGCAGGGAAGAAAGGTTGCTGGTTCTTTGAAAGCAGTGATAAGAAACAGGGAAGTGAGCATGGAAGTGAAAAAGTTACTACATGACAGTATTGTGATACCAACTCTAACTTATGGAAGTGAAGCTTGGACATTGTTGGAAGGACACAAGTCAAGAGTGAGAGCAGTGGAAATGAGTTATTTAAAAGGAGTCTGTGGAGTCACATGGAGAGACAGGCTGACGAATGAGGATATAAAGGAGCGTTGTGGTGTGGATGTGGATGTGATAGGAAGTGTTATGAGGAACACACTGAGGTGGTTTGACAATGTGGAGAGGATGGAGGGTGAAAGACTGATGAAGAGAGTGTATGTGAGTGAGGTGGAGGGGGGAAGAGGGAGGGGGAGGCCTAGGATGAGATGGAGGGATGGGGTGGAGAGGTATATGAGAGAAGGGGGTGTGAGTTGGGTGCAGGGCAGTGAAATGGTGGGGGACAGGACGACGTGGAGGCGATTTGTTTGTGGCCACCCCATACTGGGTTGAGGCGTCTGGCAATAGATAGATAGATAGATGAGGATCATAACCATACCCAGCAAATTCTATTTCTCCTAAGAATTTTGCTGCTATAAAGGAAAATGTGACCATGAGACATGTTACAGGAAAAGTGAGAAACGTTACTTGTGCGATTTTTGTTTTTTATATGATTACAAAATCATCTGTTATGTAGGTTACAGTAATTGTATCACAAAACAATGTAAATCATGTATTAATGTGAAACACATGATAAATTAACCAAAACATGACTCTTGTAAAGCACGGTTGGGGGTGATGCTGTGGAAAAGAACAGTGTAATTTTGAAAATTCATTTTGTTTCATTTTTAAAGGCTCCAACATGCTTGCATGTGTCGGCCTTGGTCACCTAATGGCGGCTCTCCATGCTGCACGATCCATTGCAGCCTCCCTGTTCAGTCCCTTAACCCTGAGGTCACACTTAATGACCTCGTCCCATGTCTTTCTTGGTCTACCCTTCACAACCCCACCCCCATTATTAACACATCTCACCCTCCTCACCCAATTATCATCCCCCATCCTCTCCACATGTCCAAACCATCTCAAGCTACCTCTCTTCATCACAACACCAATACACTCCAGTCCCATCCTACCTCTCAACTCCTCCATCGTAAACCCAGCCCCTCCAGGCCTTGGACGCAGGGACGCACTGCACATCCACCTAATCATTGTCATTTCTGTACGTTTGAGCTGGCAAATATCTTCTTCCTTCACTGCCCAGGTCTCACTACCATACAGCATAACACTCCTAACACATGCTGCATACAAAGACCCCTTAGCACGTTGGGAGAGTCCTCTCAATGTCAGGAGAGGCAAGAGCTCCCTGAACTTCTTCCAACCACTTCTCACCCTAGCCACAGAGCTAGTTCCAGCCCCACCTCCAGCACACAACATGTCTCCCAAATAACAAAACTCTTCCACACACTCAAGAGTTTCACCAGCAAGTTCAATCCTTTCACGTCTGACATGTAGGTAACCCTACAGCCAGTAATTGATGTGAAAGTTACATGATAAGCTTACCTGTATATCACACCAGTGATATAAACAACACAAAAATTAAAGATCAACTACTTGCTTATCGAAGATGGAAAATTCATCCTTTTAGACTAATTGATTGAGGAAGGAAAGTTCACCCCTTTGAATGTGTGTGTCATTCTTGACACATGAGGAGTTGGCAATACCTGCACAACCATATCCTCTGAGATCTCATCTCTGTCCGGGTTGACAGGAAAATGAAACAGGCTGTCACCCATTCTGTCACTGCCTCTCTTTCTTAAATAATTAACTTCGAACATGCCTGGCTCCGGAACTGATTCTACCACTGCAACATAATGCTTCGACAACTTCTTGGTAGTGTAATGAACTAGTACATAGTTACCTGGGGATGGTTTTTGTGTTGCCTCAATATCAGTAATACCCTGTGACTCAGGCTGGGACATGAATGACTCTGACATTTCTTCAAGAGATAGTGTACTTTCTCTATAACTGCTAGTACTGGAGTCAGATTGTGGGTCATAGCCAGTCTCCTGAAGATAACACTGCTTAAAAAGTGATTGGTCAGCAGTCAAATGATACAATGCTACTTTATAGTGGCCAAGAGGTTTTACTGACCTGCACTAATGAATGGATTTTGCTGCCATATGGTTTTTCCAGATCTCTACATATTTTGACTTCTCAGTGTTAATATATTCAGTAGACACATTCATTAGTTCAGTTTTACTATTATTTGTTCAGCCTCCTCATAAAATTCTACAGCAGACCTTACTGTACGGCAACCTTGCAAAACTCGCCTGTAGACATTCCATTTTAGTAAAGCCCCAATCCCATCATGAGGGCCCTTGCCATGATACCTTTCTTGAAAGTTCCATTCAGCAGTGCAGTTGTGGATGTCTTTGTAAAAGGTTAGAGTTGCCATAGAATACAAATTCTTGAAGTGGGCTGCTGCCCCTTCAGTCCACAATGATACATGTGTAAAATGAATACCAGCAGAATTCAAATAATAAAAAATAGCACTATTAAATGCCTGAACTTCAAGGCTAGAGTGTGAGGCTGTATTTGGAATTACTGCCAGTGGCTTTGTAGCAATCTCTCCATCTTTGACATAATGAACAACTGCAGTGTAAATAGTCACAGATGACCCAGGCAAAATCAATTTACTGTCTGGAAAGAATAAAAACTTAAAGGTAACATACTAAATTACAAACACAGGGGTTTTATCATCGGACTTCAGTGCAGCTACTTTGATTTTTTTTTCATAGGTGTGCATGAGAAACGTTACATCATTTTCCGGTAACATTCCTCACAGTGGGCATGTAATGTGTGTGATGGATCATATGGCTTACCAAGGTTTGCTTCTTAGTATCCCAGTGTTAACAATATTAAGGCTTGGGATGCCTGTTTATAATATAAAGTTATGTTGGTATTCCCCAGTTTGTTAGCTGTGTATGGGAAAAATGGGGAAAAAACGTGAGACACGTTACTCCTGAAATACGTCCATTTAAAGGTCATGCTCCATTCTGACCACAACATATATGTAAACAACTGTAGTGTCAATCACAACTCAAATAGATGCATTTTCAATAAAACACAATGTCAGCATTTCAAACAGTAACGTACTCTGGTCAATGATGTTATGAAAATTGCCAAATTCAGCATTGATTTTTCTTCATTGACATAATATGACAATTTTTTATGCAGCTCCCTTAGTTGACAGTTTAGGCTCTCTTTCTCTTCAGATTCATAAAATTCAATGATTAAGCTTTAAAAATGATGTATAATTTATGTACTTTTAAGCAATTCTGATTTTGACACAAAAGGTTGACATCTTCATGGAATGACCGTTTACAAAAGTGTACCTAAAAAATCAGCAGCTTGCTCATGCTTTTTTCGGATTTTTTTATGTGACCTATACTTTCCGAGTAAAATGCCTGAGAGAAAACAATGAAATGCACCCTATTTACCATATGAGAATATACAGTACACACACACATTATATATACATAGTATAAAAACTAGACAAATAAGCTGGTTACTCACATCCTCTAGTAGTGCTGGAATGCTTCTGGAAGGTAGAGATGGAGTTGCAGAGAGGAGGAAAGGTACGATCACAACCTGTGTGTGTGTTTATTTGTGATGTGTGTGTGTGTGTGTGTGTGTGTGTGTGTGTGTGTGTGTGTGTGTGTGTGTGTGTGTGGTACCAGTGGTGGTACTACTAATGATGGTAGTGGTAGTACCAGTGGTGGTAGTGGTGGTACCAGTAGTCATAGTGGTGGTACTACCAGTGGTGGTAGTGGTGGTGATACTGGAGGTGGCTTTGATCCTGGAGGGAGGTTTATCATGACGCCTGGGGACAGGATTAGCTCTCTCTCTCTCTCTCCTCACCCCAGTTACTCTCAAAATCACTCCCCCCAGAATCTTTGTCCTTGTCCTCCTCACTCTCAGTTTCTGTAAATAAATATTTCAGGTACTCCTCCTCAGATAACCCATTCCCTACCATCATGGTTACTGTGAGTAGTGAAAGGAAATGGTCACGAGTAGTTATAGATTTGAAATTTGGATTTCTCTGAAAAATATATAAAGAACACCTATACACCTTCTTCACAGACACATTGCACTATGTAACCCACTATCACTATAATACATGTTAGGTATGGACAGGTGACGTAACAGAAAATGAGGAGTAAAATGGCCGGCTGCATGCTCACACACCCTGCATGCCTGATTGCTGAGAGGAGAGAGGACACTGGGCTAATAATAGATGGCTTGTCCTTGTGACAGGGTTGACAGTGTTGCCATATTTTTGCCATGGACACAGACAGCCTAACCAACGACTCACCAAAATTTGATGCACGATCATCCACAGATAAAGTTTTGATGACAATATGTAGGGAAAGTGCATCATATTGAGTCATTGGTTACTCTTCAGACTGAAAGCACTTTGCCTCGTTTTGCATCATTATGCGCAAAGGGGTTAACCCTTTGAGATTCCGATGATGTGATTTCGCATCATCATAAATCCAGTCGTTAAGATTCTGATGACTCAAATTCGAGTCATACGAAACAATATATATTTTTTGCATGTTTTCTATCTCCCGTCTGCCCTTGTTCCACATACACTATCCTGTTTATGCTTTTCCAACTATTTGTTTTTACAGTGATGAGTAAATCAGATAGACATGCATAATAAATGGATTTTTACCATGAATAATCTTGGTACAGTAATCCCTCTACTATCTGATGCAATAGAGCCAAAAGCATGTCCGGAAAGTGGTTCCATCCAGAAAGTGTGCCCCAGCCTCCCGGACCTGTACTTATGGACCCTAACCTATACAACTCCCTACTGGACATGCATAGCACCTGTTTAAGACCCAATTCACACCAATAAGGGACATAAAAGACTGAAATAAATGCAAAAAAAAAACAGAGAATGAGGTTTTAGAGGTGAGTTTATTTAATATTAAACATTCTGGGTACTTACAACACGTCCCTGGCTCCTGGACTGGTACTTATGGACCCTAACCTAGCCTAACTCAGAAAAACATGTCCCTACTGCACATGCATAGCACCTAAGACTCTATTGAGACCAAGAAGGGACATAAAAGAGTGAAATAAGGTTTTAGAGGTAAGTATGGAAAATACAGTACAATATGAAACATTCTGGGGTACATACAACAAGTCCCTTGCCATCTCGATGAATAACCCACTTCCTCTGAGACTCTGACAGTAAAAAGGAGTACCTGAAGCACCTGCAGTACACGGTACATAAAGTCTTGCACTGAACTTAGTCATTTGCACTCAGAATTCCATTCTCTTAACACTGCGTACTCTAGTCTACTTGTGCTCCATTGCACCTTAATGAAATAAGTATTGCACTGTGCACTTAAGTCTTAGCACTCATAAATCTATTTTCTTAACACTACACTTTCTAGTCTAATTTGCGCTCCATTGAACATCAATAAAATCAGTATTGCACTGTGCACTTAAGTCTTTGCATTCAGAATTCTAATTTCTTAACACTACGCACTGTTTTTTTTCACTCCACAACACCGTAAATTCCCGTGTGGTCTAGTGGCAAGTTCTTGCTGTTCATTCACTGTCAGAGTCTGAGAGTAGCTGATGCAGGTGGCCTAGGGGTGCGTCGCTGGGACGTGGTGATGGACTACCCGCTGCAGACGACTCTGAAGAGAGGCGCAAACTCACGTCCAGTGGTGACTCCACCGTGGCTGATGTGCTGGGCTGTGACCTGGAGGATGAGGGTCTGTCTTGGGTAGGCAGTGGTGTGGAGCAAGAGCTGGGCACAGCAGGGGTCACAGGTCTGATAAAGGTGTCAATGGTTGATTGATGCAAGGAACAACGATTTTGGCGATTAATGATGCGCTGCCAGAAAGCATGCACTTCCTCCACAAGTCCTAAGGGCCCCATCTCCCTGTTGCAGTCCGGGTGTTCCAGGTAGTCGAGAACAAACTCTACATGTTCCCGAAGTGCGCTCGGCTTGGGGACGGCTGGAGTAGTGCTACACTGAGAACAGTCCACAGCATCATCGTCATCCTCGTCAGATTTTTCAAGCTGGGTACTGACACCTGCAACCAAAGATGCGATCTCGATATCAGACATGGTCTGATACCCAGGATCGCCCTCGTCGTCATCCAACTACTGTACTCATGCACTTCGTCCACATCAACATTGTCGCCATGCACACGTAGACATGCATGGAAATCATCCACGTCAAAACCTAGGAAATCGTGCTATACATCCATTCCGAAAAGCAGGCAAGACCAACCATTTTCTAGAGTCTTGACAGGGACTTCCTTCCATGCACTGGCCCAGTTGTAGATTGCAGACTTGATGTTGTAGCGGCCTCGCGTGTCCCGTCCCTCCCTGCGCTTGTCCTTGTCCTCGAGAGCAATCACCACCTCGTCCAGGAACTTTCATCGGTACAGCCTCTTTGTTGCCACGATCACTCCTTGGTCCATTGGTTGGATGAGAGCAGTCGTATTAGGTGGCATAAACATGCACCTAATGCGCCCATTCTCAGCCACCAAGTCCTTGTCGCACGGGTGGGCAGGTGCATTATTGAGGAGAAGGAGGGCCTTTACCTGGTCGCGCGGGATTCCCAGTGTCCTCGTCTGGTTATTGATGACCTCCTTGACGAAATGGCAGTGGAACCAGTCTTTGAAGATCTGGGCAGTGAACCATGCCTTCAAAGAATGGTACCAAACGACAGGAAGGACATCCATCCCCCCACAAAGACACCGAGGCTGCTTTGCACGGCCAACAATAACGGGCTTAAGCCGGTACATGCCGTTAGCATTGGCACAACACAAAGCAGATATCCATTGCTTGGAGAGCTTGCGGCCAGGTTCTCGCCTCTCCGTCTCCTCGGCTAGAGTGTTCATTGGCAAAGAGTGATAGAATAAACCAGTTTCGTCAGCGTTGTAGACTTGACAGAGAGTTAGGCTCTCCCTGTCTATCAAGCCCTTCACCTTGTGCCGAAACTCCTCTACTCC